>NW_027180588.1:0-75000 GCF_040956055.1 Brachionichthys hirsutus | reverse complement strand
CCCCATTGTGTAATTGAGTAATCAACATCATCTAGCGTAACACGCACTGTGTTGTCTGTTTAACATTAATTAATTAATTCTAATGGCTTCCGAGGCATGAAAAAAACCAAGACTGAGCCAGAGAGAGAGGGAGAGAGCTAAGGTGAGTGAGTGTGTGTCTGTGTTCAACGTGCATGTGTCAGGAGAGCAATTACAAGTTGTGAGGCCCAACGAATCACAGCCATGATTGAACTAGGTCATAAAATAGTGAGAGCAGACTTTGTCTCTTTGTATATGCAGGTAAACACACATGAACACACGCGTGCACAAGCGCGCCCCTCATCCAACAGCTCATCTGTTCGGTTAGAGACGGTCTCCATGTCTTACATAAGGTATGTTCCCTCTAATAGCAGCTGCTTTGCCTAGCAGGTGAGAATGAAACAGAAACATATTGATTCTGGACAAACAAATAGCTACCAGCTCGCTCACTGGGCAGAACTTGCAAGTAAACAAAATAATTTAAAAAAAAAACACACATACCAATATTGATTCTAACAAATAAATAGCCACCAACTGACTGACATGTGCACCATTTGTAAGTAAACAACACAGAAATGGAGGCGTGTTTCAGCAGGTTGTCGTGTTGCTGGTTCGGACCCGCTGACTGAACTTCCCTCGATCACTTTAAAGGCTCAAAGTTTCCCCAACGGTGGAGATAATCTCACTGCAAATAATATTTAGGACGCATGAGCATGGAGGGAGAAAGCTCCAGTTTTGTGCTCATATAAATGCATAAATATACATGTTTTAGGAACCCATGCACCCTTTAATCTGTGGCAGTGTGTAATCCCAGTGGGTTCATTTACAGGGCTAATCTTCCCCTCTTCTCTTAGGCTTCCACCTGCAGGTAAAGGTAAAACTAATTCTCATACCTTGGCCATAGCTGCTAATCCCACTTCCAGACGATGATTAGTCTGTGTGTGTGTGCACGTGCATATCTGCATGTGCATTTGTGTGTGTATTTGCTTGTGTGTCTGAAAAAAAAGCAGGACCTTACAGTATGGTATGGTTTGCAGTGTGTGTGTGTGTGTGTGTGTGTAGCCTTCCAAACTCTAGAGGCAATGAGGTCTCTGATCTATTTCTGCCTGGGAGGAGCTGCTTCATCACCGACATTCAGCAGCAACTGCACCTGGATAGTGTTAGTGCATGTGTTTGTGACTGTGTTGCAGGTGTGTGTGTGTGCGTGTGTACTTGCCATGCAATCCACCCAGCGTCCCTCAAGTATTGCTGTACAGCTAGTTGGTGCTCTTTTATTTGAATACCCTTCCGCCCTCCTCCTGTCTTCTTTGTCCACTCACGAGCGTCCGGCTACAGTCCACCACACACACGCACACACACACGCACACACACACACACACACACACATTAGTTTGCACTAATTGCACACAAAATTAATTTTTCATTGTGGGGAGCTTATCCAAAACCCCTAACCTTAACCATAGCCAAATCCTGAGAGAACAACTGGTCCTGACAGGAACTCAGACCAGAACAGGTCCCTAGAAGTGAATGTGCACGCACACACACATACAAATACACACAGACAGACAGACACACACCTCTCAGTCGCTGCCTGCTGCGATGTCCAGCGTCCAGTGCTGAGTGTTGCTGTATCTGCATTCGCAGCAGGACATACACACATTACCCACTCACACAAACCTCCACACACACACACACACACCTCCTCAGACCTGCTCTACTAAAATGTGTTCACAGCGGGGTAAACCTGATTCCAACAGCTAGTCAGGAAGTCCTAATGATTGATGATAAAACCTGAAGAACCGCAGCCACAGCAAAATCACACAAACAGGTTACCTGGGACCGCCGAGCACTGAGCTGCTTTCACATGGCAGCAGAGTAGCACTTGGTACAAGCAAGTCTGTAATACCCCTTCCCTCGCCCAGGCATGCACATGCACCAATAGACATGAGCCCAGAATATGCACAAGTGTGTGCACATGTGTGAATAGGTTCTCGCGCACCAAATCACGCTCTTGTGCGCTCTACCGCTGCTGCGCTCTCCTTTTCGCTCGTGTACTTTGAGACAAGTTTCTGCTGAACTGCTGAGGAAGCAGGCAGGTAAGCAGGCGCATCAGCAGTGGGGCAGAGGTGCAGTTAGTCTGATGAGCAGTAAAGCTGTCTAGAACGCCGGAATAGCTACGAGGAGATGCATTTATGCTTGTGTTTGCCAGCCTAAAAATCCAGGCCTGCCTCATAACGCTCCCTTTCCTGCTACAGTATATGTTCATGTACACACATACACACACAGAGAGAGAGAGAGAGAGAGAGAGAGAGAGAGAGAGAGAGAGGGGTGTTAGAGCTGAAGGGTGTTATTTGTTGTTGTGTTATTGCATGATGAAGGTGTTGCAGCTATAAAAACAGTCTGTGAGTCTTTCCTCACTTATTCCGGAAAGGCGTATTCTCATAGAGAACAATGATGTAATGGACCATGAGTGTACTAGTTAGGCTCCTTCTCTTCACTCCCTCCTCCTCAGTGCCCCCCCTCTTTCTCTCTCTGTTCCCATCTCTGTGTTTTTTTGTTTTTTTTCCATTTCTTTTTTTGTCTTGGCAAGCTACTCCTTTAACTCCTCTGGGATCACTGAATAAAAACCCAACAGCTCCCTCACTAGGTCACTAAAGGGAACTACATCTTGATAGAGTCGTTTGCCTGTGCGCTCCCGTGGCACACACACACACACATCTTCTCTCTTTCCCTCCATTTGCTTTGATGTTATTCCCACTCAGTCACCATGTTATGATACCCAGGACAGTCCTTGAATAGTTTGTCAGCTACTTTCTAAACACAGACAGTTCTTTTGTCACATTAACTGTCAGAAACGTGAAACATTTATTAGATTCCCCTTCCCGCTAAGGAGTCCCGTTCTAGTGTTCCTCCTCCTCCTCTTTCTTCTCTGCTTTTCTCTTGGTGTTGCTCATCAAAGGAGAACAACTGTCTCTGTCTGTCCCAGGGGAGAGAGCTCCACGAGACAGAGGAGCCCTCCAAGCTCTCTGCTCTACTTGACCATCCCAGTGAGAGGTGAATAAGAAAAATGACACGGTTGCAGACTTTCACAAAGACACACACACACACACACTCTTTGACAAACACCACTTTTTCTTTTGGGGAGGCCATGCTTCAGTTTCATGTCGAATGCCACAAAGGGATCACCACAGAAATGCACTGAAAGTCACACAGACATGAACATCAAATGGGTCGACACTATACTTATATTCATAACACAGAATTAATAGATACTGCTTTGTCAGGCCAAAGGAGAGCAGTCACTTAGCATGTGTGTGTGTGTGTGTGTGACACTCAGCCACATGTTGGTGGTCATGAATATCACTTTCCTCCAAATACATATTATTAATCGCTCAGATTTAAATTAGGATTTGAATTCGCATCCAGCGGCACGTGCACATTTACATTTGCCTCAAATGTCCACCCCGACACAAAATGTGAAAGTCAGTTGAAACTTTTTTGTGATATCTCGGGGGGGGGGGCAAAGAATGCATAAATGAGATAATACTAAATAATGTAAATAATAACGTGCGCATTTTTAATGCCCACAGATATGTACGTACACAATTGCCTAAGTGTAACTGGAGTTTTGAGACAGGAAGCTCGCAACATAAATATCCAATTACGCACAGAAGATGAAATATTGATAACTTTGAGACATTTATGTAATCCACAATGGCGCCTTATATAAGTGTTCCATTTCACAAGGAGAAGCAGGAATGTGTAAGGAGGTATTGTTTTTTTTTTTTTTTAGATTTTTTTAACATCACAGAAATAGAATGGTGTTGCATGTTGCTAGACGATAATGTGAGCATGAGAGAAGAGTGGTTGAAAGGAGTTTGACAAATGCGCTGCCTCTCCAACTGTCTCGCATTAAGTGCTCAAAGCAAAGAATACACGTGCACAGATGCACCTCAGTCGAACGCCAAGATTTGACTGTGAGGCAAATAAGTTCGTGAGAAACAATAATTTTCTCATAAAACAAAAACAAAACATGAAATCGAAGCATGAAGAGTGATGACTTGGCCGCTCATGTGGCTATAACTCTGGTTTTTGGATGTTGCAGTTATTAGCAGGAGTGCTTTAATTAATTGTTTAATTTAACTGTTGCCATATGGAACTGATGGATTGTAATTGTAAATTATCACTTGAATAAAGCAAGGATGCTAACGGATGGCTGGATGGATGTAGGCTATGTGTTTGTGTTTTCATGAGCAAAAATGAGGGGAAAAAATGAGGGAAAGAGTGAATAAAGTTACTGAACTTTCATGCCTGATCAACAAGCCACCCTTCATGGTTTTTGCTTTTGAAAGTGCTATTCCCCACTAAGGCCGAATAAATTAGAACTCTAAATAGGAATAATAATGAGAGCATGCATTATTCCTGTTGTTGGCACTGGTTGATGTTGTTGTTGTTGTTTGTGTCGGCAGGAAGGCTCAGATCTCCATATATGCAAAAAAGGTAACTTCTCGGCTTGTTTTATGAGTTTGGAGGATCATTTTAATGATGACCCAAAAAGATGTCCTAGATATTTAGGGAAGATCCTTTTGAAAAAATTCCTGAAACTAAAGACGGAGAGACACGGAGTAGAGGAAAGAAGAGAGAAAGAGAGAAGAGGGAGGGATTAAATCAAAGGGGACTCCTTACTATGTTGTTAAGGACATATAATTAAAAACACTTCTTTGCTCTTTCAGTTAAAACAGATCGCTCTACCAGGATGTTTTAACATGTTTCGTACAGTCTGCAAACACAACATGATTTACGTGTGAGAACTGATTCATTCTATTGAGAATTAACGACGCATTATCGTAAATCATGCTCATTTGACTTCGCTAGACCCCTCTACTGGTGTACGGTAATTACCTCAGCCCTTAGCCCTTAGAGAGTTGCTGGTGCCATTTTGAATACATTGAAATCATATTGGAAAATCAAATATGCCTTAATTCTGTTAACCATGCATTTACTTAGAATGAATTTGTGGCTAAAGAGCAAGAAAAACATACCTATAAATAGATTTGTCTTATTGCTTTGTTCTTAGTTGAGTCTATTTTCTTTAGATTTTGGTACACTTGCACAGGAAGTAAAGACTTGTGTATCCCATATAGGCCTGTATGCTGCTGTGTGCTTGCAAGTCACAACTGGACTTAGCGCTATTCACTTGAGAATTTATGACCCACAATGCATGTAAAATGTAAGACGTGACCAGACTCTATGAACAGTGAGGGGCCTTTATAATGAATGTGATTGGATTTGTATACTGTGTTGCCTGACATCAAAAATTAATTACAGATTTTTTTTGTCCTGCAACAATGATTGCATCTACAAAGCAGCCTGCATGAAAGTCCGCTTGGATGCTGCATTTTTGTAATACAGACAGCATATTACTTACTAGTGATGACTTTTCTTGCCTGCCAATTGTGTTTATTGACTTTCTACATCTGCGCCGTGTTAGCTTTCAAGTCTAACATTGCCCCAAAAAAGATGAGAACTGAAAAATCTAAAATTTGTGGACACTGTAGCAATGGTTGAATTGTATTTTACTGGATTTACACATAAAACTGTAGAAGTTTTGTCACATAAACATCTTAGTTATACATGCTGATTGAAGGAAAACAGCTTTTATTGTCACTAATCAAAGAACTAATCAAATACACTCTCTCTTTTTCTTTTTGATTGATCAGTCATCAGTACTGGTGAGCATGGAGGGTGGACCAGGCCAGGGTAGAGGTTACTGTTGACTACTTACACCCACCGCCCCCTTTTCACAGAGAGCAAATCTGAAATTCCAACATTGACATGTGAAATACAGACAGCAACTCCGATGGACTCCCAGCAGCGTAGACCAACCTCACACACACACTACTTGCTTTCACCATCTATGCGCTTTGGTTCATTAAATTATGTCAAATCATGAACCGATTATTACTGAAATATGTGATTTAAATTTGTGTCATTATATTTTGGCTACATGTGTGTTAATATGAACTGTATGCATATGTTCATATCAAAGCAAGAAAGAGTTAATGGTTGTGCATATTGATATGTATGTAGACAGTGTGCAGCAATGTAAAAATTGCCCTCCCCAGCCTAGGATCACGTGGTGCAATGTGAAGCTCATGTGACTGTACTAACCTTTGAATCATAAATGACAGGCAATGAGGAGATATCAGAAAATTTCAACAACAAAGTATGCACAAAAAAAAAAAAAACACAAAAAAATTCAGATATGTTTCATTTTTCCTCTGAATCCTTCAAGTCTCAGCTCCTATCTGTGGTTTGTTTGACAGACAGAGAACGTAGACTTTAGATGTGCAGAAGTGCAGATTTGGCAGCGAATTGTACAGCAAATCGAGCTGAAGCAAAGATCACTGAGCAGCAACCCCCTCGTGGCTTCAAACGTAACAATAGACCACAGAGTATATCGCCGACGTGTTCTTATACCTCATAGTGACAGCAGAAACAACTCTCCGTTGTGAATAAAAAGAGAGTGTTCCTGCTGAGGAGCCAACCAGATTAAAGCATACAGATCAAGACCAGGTCACATTGCTGTTTGGGCATGAGAGTAGAGATTACTTTTAATCAGAATTAGCAGCAAGGACATAGCTTCACACAACGGCTAATATATGATCGACATAACGCATATTATTCTCGTCAAAGGGAAGGGGCAGATTGATATTAGACGTGCGTAAACAGAACCGTTATCTTTATCTGGCAGAATATATACATTTAAATTAGACTTTAATGCAATATTTAATTTACTTACTTTGAACTAAACCAATTTAAGACCCAGTCCTCATTTCTCATGGACACAGCCATGAATGAATGGAGCCAATTACATTGAGTATAAATGGCTCTATTTCTAACACCACAGTTGTTAGATGCTTTTAGCATGACAATAAATAATCAGGAATGAGTTAATCCTCTTTAAAAAAAAAAGAATGAAAATTGTTTATGTATGTATGGCTCAACATTTGAGTGCCAAGGCATTGCCAAAGTGAAATACCACGCTTGCTCAACTGGCGCTCCAGGCCCTGTTTCTGCACTTCCACCTTATGTGTACAACACATTTTTGTTTAGCCATCAATTCTATTTCATTTGCTGATTATAATAGACATATAATTAATGACAAGGAGCGCTTCCTTCATGAAGAAAATTGAAAGACGGCACACTGAAACGTAGTCCACGTGATTGTTTTGTACATTTGGGATGCCTCAATGATGCTGACCTGGATATGAATATAAATAAACCCCTGCACAAAACTCAACTGGGACTCATTCACTGCCCCGAGCTATAAACTGTTGCTGACACCGACACTTGCAGATAGATCCCGGTTAATGTAACACGTCTTTCAGTTTACCATGTATTCCTGCACTAACAATGCTATTATGACCCTGACCAGGGACACCCATGTAAAATGAACATACTTTCTATTACATGATAGGCATGCATGTCTTTATGAGAATACAAAATAGTTGTAAACCACAAGGCTTTGACTGCGAATAAAAAAAAAAACACTTCCAAGTAGGATCCCAAGTACACAAATGATTTCTGGTCTTATGTGTGAAGCACCCACTGAAGAGAATACTGGTTTCATTGCATGCATTATGCTGATACTATGAGCTGTCTTTGTCCTATCGTCAGATCTACTTTGTCTAACGCTTCCCAAACCCCAGTGGTAGCATGACTCAACTCACAGCCCAACTATAATTGCTTCTCCAGAGTTCGTCGTGTGTGTGACATGCCACCGAAGCTTCACCACAGACCCTGTAAGGATTTCAAACGCATCTAACACGAAAGTGCTACTTTACTGCCTCCACCCAACTCCCATCGAGACACCTGGTGGCATGAAGACGCCTCGGGGTGGCAATTTTTAACATGGCGATGCTCTTTTTCACCCGCCCTCATTTCAGCGTCACCTGCTAACATTACCCTCACTGGCCAAGCCCAATTTACTTTCCAGCCATCCAAGGTCGACACACTTGAGATTTTCAATTGCGAGAGTGTACACCACAACAAGACAGAGCACAATTGAAAGAGCAATAGGACATATTTGGATAGTTTTTGCATTTTCTCTGACAGCATGGAATACTGCGTTTTGAAAGGAGTCATACTGGTTTTGTTGATACGGCACTGCAGATCCGAAGGTAGGTGGAGCCAAGTTAACAAGTTTCATTACTTTTAATTCATGATGTGTTTAAGTGAGACTGTGAAACACGTAAGGATGAACCGAGGTATGCATTTAATAGTTAATCATGTAATCGGTGGTAGTAGTCACTGCATCATGTGCTACGCCAAACAAATAAACCCAAGCCTTGAACCTGTTCCTTGAGTCATCAGCATTTTGTCATCATCAGTATCAATATTATGAATGATACCATACATCAATTACTCTAGGTTAGTCAGAAGTTCATGGCTTCTACAAAACACGTATAAAAGATCTTTGATACATTCTCCTTAGGTCTTTCTAACTCCCTCCAAACTTCCACAGTGGCGACCCTCCAAGATGGCCAGGCTTCACCCCAGGAACAAGACTTGCATCCTGCAGAGGTGGTACCCTTGTTGGTTCCCCCTAGCCTGGAGGAGGTGCAGCAGGTTGTGCAAGAGGCCTCTCAGCAGGTGGATGGTCGTGCGGCAGAGGAAGTGTTAAAGGAGCTGTTAGAGAGAGTAGTAGAGGCTGCTCTTGGGCACGTAGATGAGGGAGACGAAGTAAAAGCAGATGATGTGGAAGAGCAAGTAAAAGTTGCGGCAGAAGCAATGGAAACTGAAAAAGGAGGCTCTGAAACTGCCACAGAAGCAAAGGTGGAGCAGGCAGTCGAGAAGGAGGCTATGGATGAAGATATGAGCATCACTGGGGGAGATACTGGTTTTGAGGAGCATGCAGTGTCAGAGGTGAACGCATTTGAAGAAGGGCAGGTTGAGATGGCAGCGGAAGAGACCAAGGAGGAGGCTGATGTAGAAACTGCAGGTGCAGAAGCAGAAGAAGTGCTAGTGATAGATGATTCTCTGGACACCAAGGTCAGTCATGAGGTTGTAGAGGAAACTACGTCGGAGGAGACTACAGAATATGAAGCAGTAGTGGAGGCTGAGATGGAGAACACCCGGGGGCAGGCTGAGTTGGCAGAAGGGAATGAAACAGCTAAAACAGAATTGCAGGTGACAGAAGAACCTCCAGCTACTGTTGGGGTAGCAGCAAGTTCAGATTCAGAACAGGAGACTGTGGTAGAGTCTGATGCAAGTCTGTCAGCGGTTGATATGGAGCAAACAGGGGATGTATGGGAAAAGGATGAATCCCTAAAGGAAGAAACCCAAGTAGATGAAAAAGAAAGGGAGGTCATAGGACCAGCTTCTGATAATTATAAAATGGAGATCACACAAACTGTCAAGAGACAGCCAGTAGAGCAGGAAGACATACTCATAAAAAGAGACAGTGAGGGACCAGAGGAAGAACAAAGGGATTTAGTGGTTGAGGGAGGAGCTATTGAAGAGGTAGTGGGAGATAGACCAGTGGGTGAAGCAGAAGGGGGCAAAATACAGGGAGAGAATGTCATTAATAAAGAATCAGTGGCATCGGTCAGTGGGGGGTTTGGCGGCCAACAACTTGGAGAAGAGGAGCAGATTGTTTGGGAGACATTCAATGGCAGTGGAAAAAAGGACAACGGTGAGAAATTGCTCCAATGGTTATAAAATAATATCGGAGGGAATGGGAATGTGCAGTGAAGATGAAAGTTGGCACCAAGATAATACGGTTTAACGTTGGCACTGCTGTCACCAAGAAACAATATGTTCAACTCCAAATCCTATCCAAATCTTCTCAAGGATTTGGTGAACATTTTACGAGGCAGCAAACTTCGGTCCATTCATTTAACATTCAGCATGCCATTGTCCAATAACTATTTGAAATGTTGACTACGTAATACATGTTCATAATGTGGATTAGAGAAACCTGAATCTCAAAGGGTATTCGTCTTCATGTTTGAATTTTATAGTAAAAAACTGTTGTCCTAAACAATTGTGCAGTTTGGTTGAAGTTTGAGCATTTTCATAACACGTTTCCGCAAGTGTCTCTTTAAAAATGTGAGAAAATCATTAATCAGAATATGAACATGAATTATTTACGAGTCAAGACTTCTAAAATTCCTCTATGGCCCAGTGGTTATATGCAAAAAAGCTAATTTGATGCATTGAGTTAGCTTAGCTTGTCTCTTGGCATCATTTTCGTATGTCTGTCCTCTCATCTTCTAGAGGTCCCGGTGAGCTCTGCCCCGGAGAGTGATGACAGTACGGATACCTCGATAGAGAAGAGGCCTGGAAACCAAAGTCCCACAACAAGCCCATCTCAAGTTAGGGTGGAGGCCAACAAAAATACCCTTGGCAACGAGATCATCACCTCTACTGATGACCTTTTACAACATGACCTTGTTGTGGCCCAACCTGCACTGGAGAATTTTAGTCAGGACGTTCTTGCTGAATTTCCTGAAAGGGAAGAAGCGGGGGAGGCCAGTGAACTGGTGGAAAATACAGCTAAAAGCATAGGTAAAATAGCAAACAAATAGAATATTAAAAGAAAACACGATATAATACAGTTTTTTTATCTGGCCATTTACTTTGTGATTCAAGCCTATTTTTTCACTCATGAAATATATTCAAAGGCATTGGACTTCTGATTAAGGAAGAGTTCAGTTCCGGAGCTGCATATCAGACTCCAAATGGTGATATGTTACAGCCTATTGTCTCCTGATCAAAAGTTGATTGGAATTAAACAGAAGAAAACAAATCATCCCGACTATGCCAACAAAATCCGCGGATGGCCAAATTGAAATTGTCCCATTTGAATAAACAGAAAAGCAGGCTAACTATACGCAGGGGGAAAGACCACATATATAAGAGCATTTACTCACAATATTATTTTCTATACTTTCTGAAAAGCACGAGAAATATTTAGACTTTTTTTCCCCCTCATATAAGACATGCACCTTCAAGCTCATGCAGTTTAAAATAGCTGAATCGTAGATTCTAAAAAGCACGCATTTTTTTTTCTTTAAACTTTATGATGAAAATAAATGGGCTGTCAGAGAACACTTCCTTAATGGGCACCTGAGGGCCAGTACAAAGTGTAGTGAATCAGTTTTCTTGTTTCCGATGGCTAAATACTGTATATTTCATCTCTAACGCCAGTGCCTCCCTCCTCTTCTGTCCTCTCTGCTGTCTTAATGCATCAGAGACAAGCGAGCTGGGCCTGGAGACCTGGAAGATTGGGGCTATTTCTGCATCGGTTTTGCTGGTTTTGGAGACCATTGTGATCGTTATCTATATCCTCAAATGTCGCAGCAAAAACGGGTAGGTCGCACTCTGCTGTTCTCTTTAGGAATACTCACTGATTGCAGTTGTCTTGTACACTGGGGATATGGACCAGATGTCCTCTGCTTATTTCTCCTCTGTTATGTTATCATAGCATTCCAGCCATTGATGTGATTTGGGGAGCTTGAGCCATGTTGTACATCCAACAGCCTCGTGCAAAACATTGATTTTAATTAAAAAACCTAATCACATTGTTCGTGCATGAACTTTTCTCCTGGCTCAGTCTGCACAGAACAGACTATTTTCCTCTCGTTGCTTTTTTCGTGAAAGGGAATAGAAATAATAGATTTTCTGCATTTACACTCGTACCAACCACGTCCCAGTGCATTTTTTTTTTTGGTCACAGCCAAAACTGCCCATCTGATTGTTTGTTTGCTGAATAGATCCAAAAGTGCTGCAACCACAGATGGGACTTAGAGCAGTGCTGGTTCGTGATTGCTTCTAATATTGTCCAGGCTGTAACTTACATTTCCACATTGATAGCTGATGACACGAGGGCACTTGTTTTAGTATTGGTTCACTATTTCTCAAAACAAAAACATGCTGTACTACTTCAAATGCATTACATTTGTCAGTAGTCGTGACTGAGATGCATGGTATTTTGTTGGCGTATGTCTGTGTGCATGCAGAGCCCGGTGCCTCCACCAGACATGTGAGGAAAGCTGTGTTGAAACAGAGGCAGCTGCGAGAGGTGACTGCAGCGATGACACACTCCCTGCAGACAATGGGGACGCTCAACAGTACGTTCAGCTATAAAATATTATTAAAGTCCAACGTTTGTTTGAGTGGCGGCGTGATTAAACACCATAAACCACAAACTGCTAGGTTCGCTTTGGCTCAGACTTCATAAACAGGACCGATGGGATAATTCCTGTTCTTCCACAGGACAAGGTGGGGTGTTTTGGTGATGGTGTCGGATGAGAGAGTGATGTCTAACATCCCTTTTGTTGTGATTGGAAGCATAGATAGAATATCATGTTTTTGTTTGTAGCTGTCAATAAATTCAATAAATACAAAAATCTCACAGTCAGCCTTCATCACAGATGACCTGGGAGCTATGCCGCACAGGTGTTTAAACCATTTCAAGGCTGAAGTGTTCTCAGCCATCTTAGACAGTGCTCCCCCCCACATACACACACACATACCCAGATAGTCTCAGTTTCTTAGTATCACAAATATTTCAAACGTTTCAATTAATTTCCACTATTGGGCGATTGGTGTTTGCTGTCCTCAATGTTTTTGGCAAAATCTGTAAAGAAGAGAAACTTTTAAAAGCTGTGATATTTTTCTTGTTTGCTCTTTGCGACCGTGTCTGAGGTCACGCGCTACTCTGCAAACATCTCCGTTGAGAGTAAGCATAAAATAATGTTAATCTGAGACAAATGAATATGACTTAGAACATTTCATTTAAATAACATGAATTAGATTTATGGACAGAAGTATGATAAAAATATTTCTGATTGCTTTGCTGCTTCTCTAGTGGATTATTTCGCAGCATCAGTTCCGTTCCCGCTGACACTAGCCAGATGTCAGATTTGTCCACTGTCAGCTGACTGAATGTGGTGCACTGACGTGAAAACTTAGGGTCCACAAGACCGTATGATCATCAGCTGATTCTCAACCTGAAAGCTGTGCATTCAGGAGGCTGATCCGTAGCTCACATGAGCGAGTGAGTCTTGTGAACCCAAATAATTACCATTTAATACCACAATTCCTAATCAGACTAGCAGGCTTGGATCGATAATATGTAAAAGGAATGAGTTCATGGAGATCAATCATGTGAAAGTATATGAAACAACAGAAAATCATGAAGACAGGCATTAGAAAAAAAAACCTTTGCACTTAAAGTTGTGTGTCTGTGATGCTTTGTGTTCTGCTTGTGCAAGTGAAAGCGGTGTGAGCCCAGCACAGATGATAACAAAGAAGCACTGAATTATTTAGCAGTCGTCAGAGTCCTTCTGATATCTTGTCCTTGTTTAGAGACTTTATAGCTGCAGTGACGAGCCAGTTGTCATTGGAAGAGGGAACCACATTCACAGACGAAATAAATAATTCAATTATTAAATATAGTCAAGAATCCCAAGTATTCACTTTTAGAATATGATGTCATACAGTAGTCTCTTCTATAGCTGTGGTACCTTTCCAACAATAAAGGAACCACAAGCGACTTTGTGTGTGAAAGGATAGCGGAAGGAAGGCCCATGAGAGATTAACCTGTGGAAGCCATGAGAAAGGCCTCACAGAGATCACACGTTCTGGAACCAGGAAGTGTTCTTGTTGCACTTCCTTGTGTTTGATCTTTCCCGACAAGATATACATTTTGAAAATCAGGCAAAATCCGATTGTACAACAGACAAATGTTGATTAAAGAGGTAAAGACATCAGTATTCACACCAACTCAGTATATTATTATATTATACTACTGTTATGCACATGTGGTTGAGCGGGTCATCCTACTATCGAGAGGTTGGTGGTTCGATTCCCGGCAAATTGGCAGCCTCGCTCCAGTCAGTCTGCCCCAGGGCAGCTGTGGCTACAATAGTAGCTTCACCACCACCAAGTATGGAGTGAATGAATGTAAAGTATGTTTAAATGTCAAGCGTCTTTGGGTGCCTTGAAAAGCGCTATATAAAACCAATGCATTATTATTGTAGGATATTTGTTAAATGGTGAGTTTGGAATCACAAGGAAGTGTTTGACTGCTTTTTAACATGACAACGTCAACAGATATTGGTCAGTAATGTCAGTTTAAGTGATTATTTCCTTCCAGCATCTTCTTCCAGCAAATTGATGGTGAGGACCTCGTAGTAAAAACGTTTTTTAAATAAAATTTACCATACTCTATACAAAGATTGAAAGATTGAAATCATCATAATGAACATGTCTTAATTTTGGTATAAAACAGAATAGATTCTTCTTCTTTCATCGACTGGATGGGCTGATTGATTATTCCTACCATCCAACAGCAAGCTTCTCTTTATGAAATTCATTCATTGCAAACTTTTGCTCTCAATTGCCCTTCTGTACTCTTCAAAAGGACAGCAACACTTGACACTTGTGATGTGGCTTCAACCCTGGGTCAAACCAAAGAGCAGCACGGAGGTGAATGTGTGATTACCATGGCTGACCTCCTGCCCAGAGCCACAGAGCAGTCACCGAACAGCGGACCAGGACCAGACTCCTCAAAGAACCTCAGGACTTCCATCCTCTAGGGAATCCAGCTGTTTTCTTGGGAATCCATGACACCCACTCTCCATCAAGGCACCCAATTCCCAACAAACATAGTGAATGACCACAAATTGTCAAACCCTAACCAACCAAAACACAGACAGCCTCGGCGTCTGACTGCAATAACTACTGTATATGTAACACACTCACATTTATGTCTTGGTGTTGATCTGTGTGAGAGAAAATGGGAAGGAAGAGATGCACTGGCACATTTGGCACATGTGAATGCATGGAGGCAGAAGTCTGCACTTACGCCTGCGCTCAGTTGTAAATGTGTGGGAGAGGAAGAGCGGGTTTTAAAATAGCATGCACAATATATGCAAGTGCGTCGGAGAAAATGGCGTGACTCTTGTTTAATGTCTGTAAACTCTTTAGGATGAAATCAGGTTGACATTTTTTAATTCTGACAATGCTGTACAAAGCCATTGAACGTGTTGCACAAAGAGCAGTGAGTGTGATGATGTTTGAGTTTCATCAACAACTCAGTACAAGTGGATGTGCAATAATTGAATGTTGTTGTGCAATGAAAAAAAAACGAAACAAGATTTCTCATTGTTGAGATGACGTTTAAATAGCTTAATTAGATTTTTATTTGACATATCTTCAGACATTTGTCATAATTTGAGCATATCAAATGAAATGAAGAGGTTGAATTGCGTCCTCATTCTTGGGCCCCTTGCAGGAATGCTTTAGTCGTATGTCTGCACTGTGGAGGGAACAGTTTGAAATTGTTCCATTTCTGAGATCACACATTAAGTATAATTACAGAGAGCAAATTGCTCATTGACTCTATGAAACCTGACCGTCTCCACGGAGCGCAAGTCATTACAGGTTGCATCTTTGTTGAACATGACTAATGTAACTCCAATAAGACAGAGTGAACATTATCTCACATGTTATCTTCCGTTATTTGAATGATCACAAATTTGGGGTATATGATCACATGACATATGAATAAATGTTTCAGAGAGTGCTTAAATCCTCTCATCCCTCTATTTTAAGTGTGTCTATTGTGTATGTGTGTACAAAACAAAGTCTGGTCATGTGCTCAATAACCAGGATAAACTCACAATTTGAAAGCGGACTGAAACTGAGGTCTGTCAAATTACTGAGAAAGTAACACAGGACAAATGTCTTCATTAAAACATTTGGTGTGTATGGTTCATCAATTTTAAGATGCAGTAGCTCTGCAAAACACATGATAAACGCTGGCAACTGCTCCTTGATTGCCAAATTATCCCATGCTTGTTGTTACATAATCAATTTGGTCAAATTATTCGGCACTCCATCATCCCCAGCCAATGGAGCTGCTGAATATAAGTAAAGCTAACTCAAAACAGAGCATAGCGTTCATGACCTTTTGAATTATGAAAAGTAACTGCTTACTGCATGCTGCCTGCAGGGCCGTGTGTGAAGTTAAGTTTCTGAATAATGCTCGGACAATGGAGTTTAGCAGTAGACCAACATACCGTAATCTTGATTGACAACCTTAGTTAACTGGAATATTTGGTAGTTGTCTTACCAAATGTTTGCTGGGACTGTGGGCCTTTACCAAGAACCCTGAACATGGATAGGAGATGTAAAACAGCAATTCTCAACACATTAAGCACCAGAACGGCCCTGATCCATTTTCTTCCTTCCTTCCGCGGGTTTTTGGAGAACGTGGAGAGTGGGTTTCCTGTTGGTGACTCTGTCTGTCACCCTATCGCTGGCCCAGTTCCCCCCCGGGAGTGTGTCAAACCCTGAGCAGCCAGTGCTGCCCATCTCCATCAGGCGCAGCGTGAGACGAGTGTGGAGCCGACACAGGCTGGGGGGGGGGGGGGGGGGTCTGTGTGTCCATTGTTGAAGACATCCGTCACCATGGACCCCAGTACCCTCATACTGGGCGCGATGACAGAAGGAGGTGGCCGCTGAGGTTTGTCAATCAGTGTAATGGGAATATCAGTGGCTACAACTGTGGTCGATGTCGACATGGTCTGACTGGCTGACAGAGATGCTGCATATGGTTAAAACCAAGGCAACAAACAAATCAATGCCTACTGCAACTCCGACTGTATACTGTACACATTCTCAGAGGACCCCAAATACATACCGGAGGAAAATACATTACTTCAAACTACTCTACTAGTTTTCTTCTTCCTTCACCACACCTCCGATACCTCAACAACCTATCGTTTCCTCTCTGAATGCCCGCCTGCCTGCCTTCTTTCGCCCATTGATCTCCCTTCAGTCAGGAGGACTATAACGCAGATGAGAGCAGCCAGGAAGCGGACACTTGTGAACGCTTTGGACTTAGCCAAAGAGAGCTGTCTACCCTGTCCTGGTCATCTGTACATGATGGTATGGGCATCCATCCATCCATCCATCCATCCATCCATTCCTCCATCCAGCCGCTTTGTCTGTCTTGCTGGAGCTGACTACAGGTACACCCCTGACTAATCGGCAGCACACACACACACGGACAATTTGGCGCAATCAATTCACCAGAATTGCATGTTTTTGGAGGTGGGAATAATATAAAATCGTTTCAATTACTTGCAAAGGGATTAAATGAAAGGATGATGCTGCTGGATGCTGAACATTCAATGAATTAAGGCAAGTCTCAAATCAAGACGGTGACATTTATGGGTTTTTTCAAAAGACCTGCTCAAGACCAAGCTCAAGTCTGTCGGATGATCTGTAATATACCGACGGGTGAACTTGTGATCTATTGTGAAAATTATTGGGAAACCCGGGGCAGTTTTCTGGTTAAACTGCAGGTGGGAGAACAAAATCATCCATTTAGTCAGGAGTTGACTGCTGAAAATTATTGTAGATGAATTCTCAAGCGTTTTTCAGCTTTTACATGTAACCCTCCTTTACCCACCATATGAGGTAAGGGCTCCAGAGGGTCTTTTATGTAGTGCTAAAAGACTAATAAAAGTCAACTGCTTTCTTTTATTTATTGTCTCTTAATTCATGCGCACCTTGAATTCCCAGTTTAAGTCTCATATCACCTTTCAGTGCACACAGTGATCAAATCACGGCGACTCACACATTATGATGAACAAATGATCAAACTGTAAACTCAATGAATTTATCATTTTCTGAACATGTAAACAAACAAAACATATCTGCTCTCGAATTCTGTGCTACAAATAATAAACTGTATGTCAGGGGCCCACTCACCAATCACACACACACACACACACAGGCCAGCTTATTTAGCTTCAGGCCTGAGCGA
Organism: Brachionichthys hirsutus; assembly: GCF_040956055.1. NCBI lineage: Eukaryota > Metazoa > Chordata > Actinopteri > Lophiiformes > Brachionichthyidae > Brachionichthys > Brachionichthys hirsutus. Next base: position 57,134 of record NW_027180588.1, on the reverse strand, counting down.
TGCTTGGGAGCGGTCAGGCCCAAAACTATATGGCCGCTTCATTCTATGAGCAAACCAAAATAAGGAGGTACCTGATTTAGTAATTCAGTGCGTGGTCCAAGCTCACGTGAAGAGGAGGCGCCAAAGGTGTCCCAAGATGGCGGCGATCACCATCTGCCAGTCCAAGTTTAGACTCCTGTGAGCGATGTCCGGAGAAAATATATAAGTTTCTGACCACTTCACTTGTGGCCGATCTTCACACCCAGGCCGGAATAATAATAATAATAAAAAAAAAAACAGTCTCCACAGCAAGCTGAGTTGGCTAAACCGGTCCTTGTGCCGAGCATCCACTTTGCCAGCAAATGCTAAAGGTTTGTGTGCTTAACTGCTTTAAAGTATCACAAAACATTCCCTACTGCAGGACAAACTTCAAGCTGAAATGTCCATGAGCGATTCTAAAAACCCATTAACTGAGTGTCCATTACAATCGAGAAACTCATCTAATTAAACAGCGTCACACCTGAAAATCTCTCTTCTCACTCAATTAAAGATAATACCTGCAAATGACTGGCAGCTGTTGTATACACAGTGCTTCCTTTAGCTTTTCACAATAAAACAAAAATAAAATACATCAAAATAATTTTATATACTTTTAGCTTTACCCAGGTACCTTTAACAGTTTTTAAGCCTTGCAAAATATAAATGAAACACGATTCTTACAATTCTAACTTGTTCTTTTTTTTAATCTCTTCTAAACTGTAACATACCTTATGAACTTTATCAATACATTAATACATTTGTCTTGGTTACATACAGAAAAAAGCCTTTTGACCTTTTGTTTTAATCGCGAGGCACCACATATTCCCACTACTATACAGTCAGCAAAACATACCTGGGGCCGGGCCAGGCCAGCTGCGGTGGCATACACTTCTCTCATAAGGGCCCTGGTTTTGTCACCTGCCATCGTTTTTATCTGCTGCAACCGGAGAGAGACATGCAAAGGGAAGGAAGGGGACAGGAAAGAGGGGAAGGAAGAGAGGATGGGTGATGAGATGATAAAAAGGAAGAAGGAAAGAGCGTAGGGATCTAACGAAATGGAGAAAGTAAGGAGCGATCCTGGAGCGGGGAGGAGTAGCAGGAAAGGAGGAGAAGAGAGGGGGTGGCAAAGAAGAATATCAAAAGTTGGAAAGTAGTGAAAAAATAAGGTTCAAGTTCAACAGTCTTTATTATCCCCGTAGGGATAGGGCAATTTGGTTTGCAGCAGAGAAATTTTTTTTAATGAAGAAAAATGTTTTTAAACCTACATTTATATGTTGATTCCTTATTCTGTCTATCATATGCACATTCGCCCTGCCGTGCTGGAATTTTGCCATCGGGGGGGGGGGGGGGGGGGGCAGCGAATGTGACATCTGCACCGATGACCTGCTGGGAGCCAGTAGCTCCTTCAACATAAGCTACATAAGCCCCCAGTTCTATGTTCTCCCAGTAAGAGGGTCACCTGTGAGAGTGTGGATGGCTACGACACTTTGGGCAACCCTCCGCAACATTAACTAAAATCTCAGACACACACTGCGCTGATATACAATGCAGTCTCAGCTGCATCAGAAATGAGGACAAAGAGCTGATAAAGAAAGCATGTAGAACATAAGCTGCTATAAATAATACCTCACAGCTGTTGTGCTGCATTTGATATTGCTCGCTATTACTTCAGTTTGTTTCAAACTGCGCAGCTTCTTATCGGTTGATGTTTGCATTCAAAGTGCATTCAACTACTACAGCAAACAACAGGGGGAAAAAAGCAGGTTTTCAAGTTTTAATACCCAGTGGGTCAAGATTAAACTGGAATAAAGCAACTTTATAATATGCTGGATTTGCCAAAATCAGATTTGCGGGGATTGGATCTCATTTCTTATCCTTTTCTTTAGTTCTCAAACACATTCTCTTTCCATATAGTATTTTGGAATATTACAATGAATCCTATTTTAGTCCAGCGTTTGACATTTTGGAACAATTCTATATGCATCAAGATAAAGAAGGGACTTATTTTGTCAGGGTTACAACATGTGAGTATTCATCGTGTGAACGATCAGTCTCATTAATCCATCAAGAGAGTCGTGACAGACCTGCTATTTTCTGCACAAACAAGCAACGTCTTCCGTAAATAGGTTAAGGGGTTGCCTCATTTGTGCATGGGCTTGTTGAAGACAGGAATCCAGCAGTATACCGAATACTTTGATCTGAGGGAATAATCTTCAAACGGCTCCGTTATGTAGCCGTCTGTTTATGCACTTGTGCGCCTCACAGAGTGTGCGCCTCACAGTGCATGTCTTTGGGATGTGTGTCTGCATGTTTGTACACATATGGGAGATAAAACCCTAAAACAGAAATATGTCACCGCGTGCAAGAGGGAATAAGCTTTGGCTCAGCCCAGAGCTCCACTCACCACTGTTGACGTTCAAGAAATTATCACCATCATTTGTCAAGGCTGATCAAACTAGTCGAGCCTCCTGCATATAGTTAGACTGTTAAATATCTCATTCTATTTCCGGGAGGGCCGCTTGGCTTGTGTCCGAAACACAAGTGAATGCGCCTTGAATCACAAAACTGCAACTGCTGTGTAAATGCCAAACTGCTCAACTGCGTATGGGCATCAAGGTAAGCAGATAACCCTTGATTTGGATTCTATCATCTCTGACCTCAGGTTCTGTTCTTATCACCCAGACACGGAAACCAGTCCCATCCTGAGGAACCCTGCAGGCCATGTTGCTCGGCCCCAGGATGTCTCGGACTGTCTGTAGCTCAGCACCTTCAACACAGCTCCTCCTCCGAAAGCTTCAGGAACAGCGTTGAAGGCGTGCATTTATGCCTCATAGGTCAAGAGTGAATGCGGCATGTAAGATTTAACATTAAGCTGTCAATCAGGGGCGATATGCTTGTTCAGTTGGGCTCAGTTCTGGCTGCTGAAATGCTATGTGACTGCGCAGATACAAATAAAAAAGAAAGCCAGAAATGCACACACACATGCACGAAAAACCAATAAACTAAAGCCTCCACCCACGTGCACATATGGTTCGCTCTAATACAGCATTTGCTGTTCCTATTGTTGGAGAATCAGAACTTTCATTTCACGCCTTAGTTGCTATGTATTTTCTAGGCTCCAGTGCCCCCCCCAAGGGACGTATGACCCCATCATCCACAGCCGCCACAATTTGGCCCACCTCTTCCTCAATGGGCAGACTCACCTCTCGCCCAATGATCCCATCTTTGTTTGTCCTGCTGCGCACGTTCACCGATGCAGAACCAACCAGGTAATCTGATGCAGAAATAGAAATGCAGCCAAGTCAGAGGGATCAATGGAAGAACTTATTCTTGTCTAGTCCTGCAGGGGAAATAGCTTATCCTGAGGGGAACGCTCCTATTGGCCACATCAGGAGATTCAATATGGTTCCTTTTTGGCCTCCTTTAACCAATGCTGAGATGTTTCACTCTGCTCCAGCAAATCTGGGCTACTCTTATAAGGTCCAGTGGCCGAGTGAGTAGCAACACCAGCTTATGCTAAAATACACACATACACACACACACACACACACACACACATGCACATATGATCATACATTCACAAAACCCCAGTGACCCTGATGGCCTTCCACTCTTCCTCCAAAGCTGGTGCTTACACCTTGTCTGAGATCATTAGCATAGCGGCAGTGCTCGTGGGTGGGTGGGTGGTGGGTGTCACTGTCTGTGCGGTGCGTGCCCCCCACCCCTCCCACTCCGCAGAGGCCCTGGAACCGCTGCTGCTGGGAGAGACTTTCCGAGGCTACTCAGAAGTTAACCGGAGGTCTCTTATGGGAATCCAAGCCTTTCTCGAGAAGTCTGAATATTTTCATGCTTTTGTTAGGTTTTTTTTAATTATTATTATTCTCCTACTTCTAATAAAGTTGAACTGGTTTTGAACCCGGAGTCTGTGCGTCAGTGTATTTGCTATAAATTGCAAGGCGGCCAAATTCAGGCTGATTTGCTTTTGACACCAACAGCAGGCGAGATCAGACTGCAGACAAGATGCCAGAATGTCTTGCAGCAACTCATCTTCTAACGAACAGTCAAATTGCAACCAGTAAACAATACTGGGGACTATTTTTCCAATAAACGGTATTGTCAGTTTGACAGTTCCTGGTTATATATTGCTAATGTATTCACACAGACAGTGAGATGTGTGTATTCCTATTCATTTTTATTCTGGGTTTAATGTGTGGCGTTATGGGAGTGTCAATAAATAATAATATTTTTATAGTTGGACAAACAAGACAAACACTTATAGTGTTAATCAATTCATTGATTAAAAAATATTTAATATACAATTAATTATTGTAAAAAAGAGAAATGCTATTATAATTTTCCAGAACCTAAAGTAATGTCAAACCAGCAGCCAAATAGTTAAAGAAACTTCATCTGATATTATAAATGACAGCAAAGAGAAGCAAATTGTATTTAATGCTTTTTCCTTATCCAAGTAGTTGGGAGCCAATTGCCTATTTATGTACAACCAAATAAATTTAAGTGTCAGACTTTAAATTAAAAAGCAAACCAACCATGAATCCTATTTAATGTTGCTTCTCTCCCATGAGTTCGATCAGGTCTGTGTGCAAATATCCATGCCTTCATAGCAACGCCAACATTTCCCCCATGTGGACATAAAGTATTACTGCAGCAAGATGCTTCTACCTATAAAATAAATCATAAAGCCACACTGGTAAAATCAGCTATAATATATTTTTTGTTATTCGATTCATTGTGTGAATGTTTTTATCTACTGACCATTTGCCAAAAAGATCTCACGTTTCTGTGGAAGCAGAGATTTCACAGAAACTGAGCAAACACGTGGTTCTGATATTCAAATGGAACCCAGCAATGTTAAGTGAAAATATTCCAATGCATCAAGGGGATCAAAATTAATCTACTAAATCATTAAAAGGCACAATTTGGGTAAGACAACAGATATAGCTCATTTATCCTCATTACACTGCCCATGCCTGGGATACGCTTTGTGTCTAACTGTGCATTTATGCATTGAGGGGAACATTTTCACAAGCTCTGATTTTAAATAATCCATAATGGGAAAAATTAAGAAAACAAGACGTTTCATTGAGTTCATATTTTTGTTGAGCATATATAATTTAAAATCTGAGTAAAAGGAGAGAAAAGAAACAATAATGCAGTTTGAAAAATGATTTGATTGGCAGATTCTCATTTTAATGAGACAAGGCTGGTCTAAAAACGTGTTAAATGTTGTAACTTTCCATTTAGTCGATCTCTGCTAAACGCGCCTGTGTCGAGTTATTTTTTTGCTTGAGGCTATGTCACTGATAAACGAGACACATCAGCCAAGAAAACTGTAATTTATTAGTATGGACTGTTCCGCAAAGACCGATCATTTGAATCCCTGATGATTTTTTAAGCTGTGGCGGGCGATACACTTGAACAAATGTCCCACTGTGGTCTGCTGGCGAAATACTAATAAATGCTTGTTTGAAGGGGAACTTGATCCCGGTTGTGAAAACCAACAGATCAGTTTTTTGGTGGTAAATGAAAGAGAATAAAGGGAAAAGTCAATGCTGTAGCCTCCTGCTGCTACTCCCAGAACAGCAATATCGAAACCTCTTTGAAGTTCGCATGACAAAAAGTCATATTACAAAATGCATTTGCTTTTAGATGTCAAAACACAAAGCAGTTAAAATATTTTTTTTCCTCGTCACAACATTTCATGAAACCGTTCTTGAAATAAATACACAAGGAACATTTTTCCATTTCTCCATCTTCACACTCGGCCTGCAGGAGAGGCAGGCGTTCATCTGGACAAGGATAAAGCAGCCTGTGGTGGCGGGGCTTCAGTAAAGCTCGCTATGTGAACAGATGGTTTCCATTAATGCAGAGCGCCCCCCCCCCCCCCCCCCCAGACAGAATCTCTGTGGATGCCTTCTATTTTCTAAATGAGACTTTCACGTGTAAATATATTGTTTGCTGAGTGGTCAGCAGTAACTCCAGTAAATGAAGGTCCAGTGCTGGTAGGAAAATGGCGTGTTGGCTCATCGTTGGTGTTTCAGGGACTGAGACTGATAACATACCGCAAGGCTGCATTGCTTTAGCTAATCCTCCTCTCCTCTGTTGTTGTCGCAGTAATCCTCTCGCTGACTGTCTCCCTGTCATTCTGTGACAGACGACACACACTTCATCTTGGCACCTTAACTGCTGTCCTTCTGACAGAAAGAGAGAATCAATAAATACTACACAATCACATTTATTTTAGCAGTTGCTTTTCAGTTTTTATGTATTTACTTATATATATATATAGTATATATTTACTCATTAAGTATAAATTATAGCATTTGTGAACATGCACGAGTGTACTGAATATGAATAGAAGTTATTTCAGTATAGCAGTGAAATAAATATTCAGATGCAGACCAGCTGGTGACCTAAGCAGCAGGCTTCCATTAGAAATAAGCCTATTCTCTTTTTAAAACCAAGACCAATGCCAAATTATGGGCATGAAATTATATGTATACAGATATATATATAATTATTTAGATACATTTTTTAAATCCTTTTTGCTATTCGTTCACTTTTTGTCAGGAAGTTTGCAGTTTACAAGATGTCTTCAAAAATGTATGTCTCGTTCATTTTTCTAAGAATAACAAAATAAGTTGTTGCCAGGGAAACACCAAATTTTTTAAATAATACAGATTTCTAAATAGAAAAAGGGTTGCAGCATATGGTTGATGGGTAGCCAGGTTTCATGAAAAATCTCAACAATAGGTTCACAGACAGATGGATAGCATGATAGCTTTATCCCCATATTATAAATCCAGTGGCAAGAAGTAAATATAATTTGTTTTAAAGATGTAGTTTCCTGTCACATTTAAGCAATAATAACTGTAGTTGCAAACTCGTTTTACAATCAGTTTTTTGTTTCATAATTTTTTCAACCATTTATAAAACAAAATGTCAAATGTGAATTTGCTTACTTTCCTTTGATATATATATATATATATATATATATATTGTCTTCTGGCCTTTGGTAATTTATAATGATACTTTCTGAAATATTTGACATTTGATTGACAAAATGATTAATTGTAAAAAACAAAACAAAATTGCATCATCAAAAATGATTCACGTAATTGGATCCACAGTCTTCGAGTTAGTCCTGACCCTCATTCCGTTTTATTGTGTATGACATTCACAACATCCCGGCATTTAATTTGATCCAGGTTAAGGTGTTCAAGTTTGACAGAGACAAGTCTGTTCTGTTCAGCAACAGAACAACAAATCATGTTCAAGGTAAAACCGTTTTGATAGATGTAAAAAATATGCACAAAAAAGGAGCCAGCAGTACTTTTGTAACATCTCAAGAATGTGTCTCCACTACTTCATCCTGACCAGCTTCTTTGATCTGTGAAAGTCAGAGAGTGTTGAAGCCGCTGGCTCATCCTACTCGGTATTATCCCAAAGAGAATCCCATAAGAAAAAAACCTCTTGTTGTTTTCATAATAAAATACAATATGACAAATTCAAGGTTATTGATTGTTCCACTGTGATGTTCTACACAGAGGTCTGAACAGAATCCCTGCACTATAATATTAAAAAAGTTGTGCATGCAAAACGCTTGCAAATGAACATTTAATAACAGAATCAAGGTCACACAAGGTCAAACACAAAGCTGTGTATTGAGGACTAACAGAAAGGAAATAAAATGAATAGCTGTACAGAAAACTTAAACTCCACTGTGTACGGTACTTATATTTTCATATAAAACACACATTCAAAGATTTCTAAATAATAAGGTGCACATGCTACGACGACAATACTTATCTGAACAGCTGATCATGTCGAAGACTGTGAAAACAGTATTAAATAACACAACAAATACAATATTTAAACATTTTCAGCAACAACTTACTATTGATAATAATTTCATAACAGATGTAACACATTTTGTTTCACTTGCTAGGGAAAATGGGGCTACTGTTGCTAAATAGATGTCAAGCAATATATAAATACTGATTATAATAAGAGAATGAAGAATCAAAGACTTTCATTACAAATGTCCATCAACCGTATTGCCATACAAAAGATTGGCTGAAGCGTTTGGCATGTCATCTAACTCAATATCAGAATATGTTGAGCGAGAGAGAGAGTTTCTGCATTCATATCTGCAGTTGGCATCAACTTTTTATGAGTGTGTTGACATGAGTTCTAATAATTCAAAACGATATCATCTATACCTATATGGCGTCTTTTACATCAGCCTTTGACGCTTTGGGTTCGGCTGGCATTGCTTCCAGTCGTCATTCAAGAAATATTCCTGATTGGGGACACGGCGATCCAACAGTAAAACTTCACAGGAATTAATTTATGAATGTGAACACACCCAGGCTGTGTTTGAATGAAAATAGATTTTGACCTTATTTTATAAACAAAGCAAAGGTAACTTAAAAAATCCCTTCTTAGATCCGTCTGATTTCCACAGGATGCAAGCCATGCCATCTTTTAGGCCTCATTGCAACAACACGACAAAAGCGCCCCATTTTCTCAGGAGAGGACAGTTAGGACTACATTTCCCTTGGTCTTCTTCAGGATGTCCACAGCCTCAGCGTGAGTCACGCCCTCCAGACAGTGTCCGTTCACAGCAATGATCTGATCCCCGCTCTTCAGCCTGCCGTCCTCTATGGCCGCCCCCTGCAGAGCACATAAGCTAGTTTATCAGCATGTGCGGTGCAGATGTAACCAGTTTAACCTTCACGACTGAATTAACAATGGCTCTAAAGTCGTGCTGCTAAAAAAACCTCCTGCTTCTTCTTTGTGACATTTTCTCTTTTGCACGAGCTCTCTGTTGCACGGAAATCACATCTCTAAATCCCGGAATGCACCGTGATCTCCTCGCAGGTGTCCCTCCCCTCTCACCTTGTTGAAAACCGTTTTGATGTAGATCGGCAGGTCTCCGTGAGGGCTTCCAAACCCACCCACGATGCTGAAGCCCAGGCCCGAGGAACCTCTCTCGAGAGTGATGGTCTTATACATGCGAGCGCTGCGGGAATACAGTACGAAACAATGTGTCTCTGGGCATGATAGTGTTCAGAGAGCAAGCGCTGGTCCGGGAGTTTGATAAGTGAAACTGATTCTCACTGGAGGTTGTTGTGAAGGCAAGGCAGGCTGCTGGGCTGGCAAGACAACAGGGCATGGGCATCACTGTTGTCCTTTATGTTAGACCCACCAGAATCTGCTGCCACCTAGAAACACACATACACACAGAGATAGTTAATTATTTTATTCCCAAAGTTGTGGTTTCTAATAATTAATTTGGTTCCCTCAAAATAATTAAAGTATTTCCAAAAAACTCATCATTAAAAAAGCAGAACAAAATCTTTTGTCTCACACTCTGCTCACATGATCATCCAAAGACAATGAAATGCTCTGCTCATAATTTTTTATTCAAAATTAAATTCTTGAGGATCTTTCGTGCCCGAGAGAAAGCTGATATCTGTACATTTACTGCCTTCCTCTCACAATATTGGATGGAGACTGATGAAACAGGAATGTAGTACTCCACAGATGTTATTCTCTGTAACAGTACCTGCAGACTGATGGTTCCGGTGATGTTCTCCAGCAGGTCTTCAGCTTGAACATGAGTCATTCCCAACACAGACACATCATTGATACTGAGGATGAAGTCTCCTCTCTGATTAAAACACACATACACAAGTGCAAATGCAATATATACATATACTGTATACACATATAGTTTTGACATTATTCACTGCAGATAACCATCTCTCTGTAAAAAAACCCAAAACATAACTGTTACTCAACTTGACATCTGTAAATTAAAAGTGCAATAATATTTTTAAAGAATAGAAATGGTAAGAATTAAGAGTGACAGTAGGTCAGGGCTCATGATGTGATTACAGGAACAGACTTGTCCCCACGATGCCATAAATTCAGTCAAGTCCAGGCTCACACTCTTCACCTGCAATTGCTGTGTTTTGGCAGCGAGTCCACTGGTAACCATGGCAGCAATAAAAAGAGGTATGTTGTCATGGGGACTGTCCACTCCTCCTGCGAGACTGATGCCCAGGGAATCGCGTGGACCCTGTAGTGATATGACACACACACACGGCACTAAAACGTGAAGAAATACTCAAAAGTAATAAAAAAATGCATCTCAAAGTCAAAAATACTATTTTTTATGTTAAAAATTTCATGCTTTACCTTTTGTATTATTACTTTTCTGATGCCAGCGTATAACTGAGATGCTGTGGGAGTGGAAGGGAAATAGACATTCACATACACGAAATTGGGAAATGCGAACAGCATTCTCTTTACTCAGAGTAAATAAAAAAACAGGATAAATGATGTGCAGGATGTATTTTTGTAAAATCAACATGAAGACCACTTACAGAAACATCCTGTTTTGCTATCAGTCTCCCTCTGGTGGTCGATGGAAGCATCAGATCTCCTTGTGGGTGTCAGGGTTGAACAGTCAGAGTCTTCGCTCTGGATAAAACACAACTTAAAGTACTCCTAGGTTCACAAAGTGTTTTTGTTAAAAAAAAAACAAATAGTTGAACTGCTGAAAATTCTAAAATAATGCAAAAAAAGGTAACAAATTCTGATCTCTCAATGCTGTAGATGTGACTAAATCAGAATTGAGTAGATAATCATAGTTTACCTGACTCCGATGTGTGTACTCAAGCCCAGCTTTAAAGCGAGCCACTTCCAGGTGGACCACTCCCCTGCAACTCTGACAGAAAAACAACATTTTTGGCATTTGATAATGAGCCATAAAAACCTTGAACTTAACTTAACATGGCATGAATGTGTCAAACCTGCAGTCTTCTCTGTGCATGCTCCTGGGATGCTGTACGGATATCCTCTCCATTGATTGACAGAAGTTGGTCACCTAGCAACAGCCTGCCATCTGAATCTGCTACGCCTCCTCTGATGATGTCTGACACAAATATGCCTGTGTCGTCACTGTCAGAAGGAGACAGAGGTCAAAGCCACAGTTCAGTGAATTCTGTGAACTGTAAGCATTCAGTTTTGCATGATCACACCTGAGTGCATAAAAACATGAGGCAACTTTGAATTCTGCAACATTTGACTTCACTGCACCTAACCTGCCTAATCCTACGGCCAGGTTCTCTAAGCTTTACTGAGATGAGTCTAGTTACAAATACAGAAACAGCCTTAACAATGGCATCACACCAAAACACCACTTTACTTTTAAGATATTGCCACACAAACACATTTCCTGGCCGTGAACCTCAAAAATGAAGATACACTAATTAAAGTTAAGCGTTTTTTTCCCCCTCTGAAGTAAGTCTGAGAGAATACTAACGGCATTAACTCTTCAAAAATGTCTTCTACTTAAAAATGAAGTAATTTGTGCAATGCATCAAAGTAAACATCTAACTGCAGTATAGGATAATTTGGTCAGACTTGTATATGTGAAGGTTCTAGACTTGTTTTATTTCAGAAACACCTCTTTCCCACAGTCATGAATCCCGGCCCCTCTTCTGGATGAGGCTTCAGCTCCACACTGAAAACATCCCACAGGTCTTCCTCCCTGTAAGCTTCCTGGTGCCTGAAGACACATAGGCGAACACGCTGCGTGGTGAGGCGCAGCACACTGCTGGCTTCACCGTGAGTGGCCTGCCGCAGGTCTATATCATTTACCTGAGAAAGAGTGAGAAACATGGACACAGTTCAGGGGGGGGGGGGGGAAACGGGGATTAGATGAGATTGGCGTTGGACCTGATGCTCAGGGTAGGCACCATGGAGCAAGCATCCGTTATCTGGTCCACCTAAAAAAAGTCTATTTTTGCTTTCATGCATGGGTCCAATGAAAAGATTTGCCAACAGTGACCTGACTGCTAGCATTTAAAAGACAATGTTGAATATTTGCAACAGTAATTACAGTGGAACCTCGACTCTCGAACATAATTCGTTCCGTAATGCTGTTCGAAAACCATTTTGTTCGAAAACAGAAACTCTATTTCCCATAAGAAATAATGGAAACTAGATTAATCCATTCCAAGGCACCAGATAAATGCCCATTTACACGCCTACGGTTATATTAATATGTAACTACATGTAGCTAAATAACAGATAACAAATAAAAGTGTAAACAGTATTAAAAACTAAAACATAGTAGAAGTTAATTTACACAATTCTGTATCATTTACATACCGTTTTGGTATTACTGCTGCCTTTCTTTGGCTCCATGACTAAGGGCTAATATACAAACCTCATTTTTGATATAACAACTAAACTTAAAATGAAATTGCCCACAACAATGGCTTCCTTCCTGGTACTGAATTAGCACTCTTTAGTATCATTATCATTATTGACATTGAATCCACAACGATTTGAATGAACAGTAAAAACTGTGACTGAGTCAGTTAAATGAATACTTATACTTATATTATGGTATCGATATGGTTGTGTGTACCCATAATACCTCTAATATCTCGTCTCCAGCCTGAAGTCTTCCATCTCTCTGAGCTGCTCCTCCATCATTTACCTCATGGATTATTACTGCCCCCTAGTGGTAAAATCAGAAATCCCTGTATTACCAACTATAAAATATACAGTACAGTATTGCACTTCTCAGTATTTCAAACAAACGAAATGCTATAGAATGTGAAAATGAAAAATACCAACCTACATTGCCAAATTTGGTTATTATAAAAGATTCACAACAAATGTCCCTCCTCCTAAAAGCGTCATAACATTTATATGTCAAATATCAACTGACTCTCACCAGCAGAGAATCACATCCTCCTACGATGCTGAGGCCTAGGCCTGTATTCCCTTTGGAAATCTCTATGGTGGATTCCCTACCAGCCACAACTGGGCAACTCAGGGGGTCAGAAGATGTGGAAGACTGTTCCATGTGACAAGTCGGCATGGTCTTGAGGGATGAAGGTGAGGAAGGGGAGGAGAGAGGGGCGTTTGAGGAGGAGGAGGCAGAAGTTTGAGAGCTGGGTAATGAAGAAGATGATGGGAGATTTGGGGAGTGACTGATGGAGAGCTTGACGGTGACTCTGTGTTTGAGAATCAACCTGGACACCTAAATAAAGAGAAGACAAGCGAGAATCAGACCACTGAATCAGTTTGACCCGGAAATTCACATTGTGCTCATGTTTGTAACCTGGTCGACTGATAGTCCTGCAACTGGTTCATCACCCACTGCTATTATTCTGTCTCCAACCTTCACCCTTCCATCCTGGATACAAACAGAGACACCATCGCTTCAGTCTTAGCTGAAGAGAAAATTAGGCGATGCATCATAATTAGTTTGATAGTTAACAAAGAATACAATTATTTCAGAAATGGTGGTTCTGATCACCCCACAATCTGTCGGTATGTCTATCTGACAGACAGACATATTGATCTCTATATATTATGAAGGGGATACAATAAGTCAGAGGAGCAAAATGCATTTCAGTGCAAATCAAAACACACCCTCTGGACAAATCTCTGATGAACTGTAGTCTGGAGCCCGACATGAACGCTTCTGAGAACATGACAACACTTTCAAACACAGCAACCATCATCTCAGAATTAATGCACTTTAGATACCACCAGAAATATACAAGTAAAGAGACGAGACTCAACGCATCACGGTTCACGACTGCCTCTCTTGTACAGTAATGCGGTGCTCTCACGGTGCTAAGTGATAGCAAGGCTCGGATGAAATTCAATGCAACCTGTGTAGTACTTCCATGTCATCCAAGAGCATGTGTCAAGTTAGCAGCCAGGCCTGCTCAAGGGCCAGAATCTTTCTAAGCAGAAAAGTAAGGGGGCCGGACTTAAAAAAAAAAAAAAAAAAGTATTCTTCCCAAGTATAATTCAGGCCAAATTAGGTGATTATTGTTCAGTTCAACAAATGAACGACTCCTTATCTCAGCGAAACGTCTACTTCTGGAACTCAGAGAGCGAAGGAAAATACTAATTTGAGACTCAATACAACAGTTGGCCTATTAAAATAAACACGAATGACACCTCTTGTGACCCATAGACATGGCTAATGATCCTCTGATAACTCTGGGGTAGCTCCTCTAGTTTGGCCCAGGTGCTACCATTAGCTCTGTGCAATGGCCAGTCTGGGAGTCAGACGTTTTAATGCTGGGTCCATGAAGGAGCGAGTATGGGGCTGGGGAATAATCAGATTATGCTTCTTGACATTTTTCCAGGGTTTAACAAGCTAATTTATCACTTTCCAGACAGACCGGGCCTTCTCCACTGGTGAGTAATGTTAGATATGCGCATTTTGTGGCCGTATCAATATTCAGGTTTATTAATATTTTATTCTGCACACCTCCCAGAAGAGGAATGATTGGGATCAAATGCAGTGGAGGAAATTACCAAAGTACATTAATCCACTACGTCAACCTTTGCTAGGTATCCTTATTTTATGATAATAGTGAACGTAAAATATATGACAGAAAGTTATTTAAATGCAAGGCTCCAATTTATGAGGCTAAAACAATAAAAGCTTCAAGCACCTTAATGCATCAGCAATAAAAATAATACAATCATACAAACACTCTGTCAAGAGCCACTCTATTCCCATCAAGTACACGTTGACACTCAAGTCGCCTTCACACCAGAGCTGCTTGGTCCGTTTCAATCAGATCTTCCCAGTCAGGACCCAAACTAGGATCTGAACCCAAATGCATGACTCAAAGGAAAGTTAAATCCAGTAAGTTTTATTAACAAAGCATCAACAGAAAATCACTCTCACAGAGGAAGATAACTATGACCCTGAAACTGAGCAAAGTAATAAATCATCAATGGCAAAGTGACAAAGAAAATCAGACAAAGTATCAAAATCCAAATCTCACTTCTCATGACATGACTTCTCTGGGTCAAACCGCTCAAGACGGACCGGCACAGGCCAAAGGGAGACACAAACAATTTATGCATGAGGCAGGGGAACACAGGTGGAACCAATCAGGGCGGGATTGACAATCACACAAAGGGAGGAAGTTTGGGTCTGTAAAGAGGGAGGATGGATGAGTGCCAAAATAAAACAGGAAGTGGGAGAAACACATAGACACAAGACAAAATATAACCTAACATGACTTCCTGGACATGACAGTCGGCTTCGTTTGGGCAGGTGTGAAAGCTCATCCGAACTCTGGTGTGGACCAAACAAGCGAACTCTTGTCCGCCTGAAAATGTGGGTCTCGGTTCACTTGCAAGTGAATCCTGGTTCGGTTCTTATGCGGTGTGAAAGCTCACCGTACCAAACACAGGACCAAATGTACGTAGTAACGCTATACGCAGTGCATCTAGGGTAGAGGAAGTACAGCATGGGAGAGGGAGGGATTTCCCCTCCTACTTTGTCCAATGACGATGATGATGATGTAATACCTTAAAGGCCGTGCCATGGTGAATCAGGGACCTAACCACCACTCCTTCCCTGGACTCCTCCTCTGCCAGGCTGAGGCCGAGACCTTTGAGATCCTGGAGGGAGAATGGGAAAAAAAAGCAGACCGTCTAACTCTGGATGAAGAGTTAATGATACGGCCTGTTGAGCTGCTTAATAGATAACCTGAGGTAGGGTGATGTTCTGAGTGTCTCTGGATAATCCCCCAGAGTCCGTTTGGGAGTCGTCTGTGTCCTCGTGACCGGTCCTGCTGTCTTGGGTAAGAGGATGGCCAGCTTCGTTATTTCTAAACAAACAAAGCCACATCAGATTTCATCTGGATGTTTTCTATCATTCCCAGCATCCTGTTTTAGTGCAGGTTTGGAGGAAATGTAAATGCCATCAGCAAATCGCTCAGCATGTCCGACCTGATGAGAACTAGCTTGACTTTAGATGGAGCGTTATTGATGATGGTGGAGGCATTTTGGTGACTCCTGCCATACAAGATCTGTCCATTGATCTGGAAGAGAAATCAGGTCATGAATCTCCTCACCGATCCTTCTTTTGTCCCATCCATCTCCACATTCATCTGCCATCTTCTGTCATCCACTTCTGTCTCCCCTCCCCCTCTCAGGCGCACCTCTGCCCCAGTTCTCCTCATCATCTCTGGTTCTCGCAAAAAAAAAAAATCCAGCTCTTCACCATCCTTCAAACGGTGATTTGTGCGATAAATCTACCGTGCAGGTCCTCAACACTCGACTCATCAAAGCCGCCTACCCACAACCTTCTGCTCTCCTTATTCCGATCTTGATCTCAACCCAATTTTTGTAATTTTGTCTCTGTAGAAACTCCAAAACCTTTTTTTGGTCTCTACAATCAACCATCCATTACTCTAAACCCTCCTCCCACAATCTCACTTGATGTTCAAATCCAATATCTTCCTCACCTCCAATAGCTCGTCTCCTGCCCTTATCCTCCCGTCCAAACCAGCAGGTCCCTGAGGGTCTACGTCAGCCACATAGATGCTCATCCTGGCCCTGGATCCATCCCTGTTCCCTGTGAGGCTGATTCCTAGACCACGAGCAGCAGTGTCCTTCTCCAGTTCGATCACGTGGAGTTTCCCGGCCAGGCTGCCATAACGCTGAAGCATCTTTTCTAGGAGAGACAGAGTTAACAAACAAGATGCTGTTAGCAGAAGTTCTGATGGGCACGCCAAAGAGTGGAAGTGTGGAACGTTCTGATTGACACGTCGTGTGGAGATGAAACGGCGCAGCCTGGTAAGTGTGTGTTGCTGCATTTTGTCTGGTGAGGATGATGTCAGTCACGCTGACAGAAGGGTGAAGAATGCCTGTGTTTCTGCACCACTTGTGTGTGCATGCTTGTGCCCAGGGAGAAGATGTGTGTGTGTGTGTGTGTGTGTACGTGTACTGTATGACTAAAATATATGCTGTGTTTGTTAACTACTGTGTGTTAATGTGTGCGTGTCTACGTGTGCGTATTTACAAATATGATTAAAAGTCATATATGTGGTTGTCAAAGAAGCGAAATATTTCTGTCGCACTTTGGATGACTGTTTTCCACTTGTGGATCCCTATATATTCTTTATTTGTATCCATGCTGGTAAAGCATTCTACAGATTCTTGCTGCTTAACACTATTTTGCTGACTTACGCGCTTAGATTTCAAGGTTGCGTGGCTCCAGCTGCGACTCCCACTTAAGATCCATGGGTTTCCTTGTTCTCTTTATTTCCCTTGTGTCTGCCCACCTCCCTGTCTGTGATTATGTGTATGCATTTGCACTGCTTCCTGCTCCCCTGCGGCTGGGAAATCTCCACACCCATCTGCAATAACCTCATCCGCCCTATAATAAACACGCTATTTACCGGATGGTGCCACCTGACTCTCATGCCCACTTTTTTTTTTCCTTCTGTGTGGCTTTCTTTCCTGGATTGCCAGGACCGGTTCGTGAGCCCATGCCACTCCAGCCAACGGCCTCGAGCCTCTGCCTAACTCAGCAACGCATTGCTCCTCAAAGCCTTTCAGCTCCCTGCCTCGATCAGCCACGGAAACAAATAAACCTTTTGCTCAAACTCATCCTCTGTGTCTTTGTTTGCTTTTGCTGTACCTCAAGGATTGGCACGAGGGGGCTTTGATGCACAACACTGGATGTAAACAGAAACTTTGTTTGCAATAAAACTCCACAGGGCATTATCACTACTGTATGTACACAGAGTAAACTAAAGAAAGACTATAAGAAGAAAAACATTATTTTTTGGCCCAAGAGGAGAATAAAATCCTTTCCCATTTTTGTTTTCTTTTTCCAGGAGGTAATGCATTCTCATCCTGGACCAGGCCAATTGGCTTATCATCCATGGATGGATGGATGGATGGATGGACAGAATAAGTCTGATGACAAGATCATTGGTGGACCCTTCGACAATGTTTTGAAAAGTCTGTGTCACTTGTGAATTTGAGACACTCGTTTTTATTTGAACATTACACTTTTCTAACGAATGGAACTACAACATAATGATACAGGATCACTGCGCGATGAAGACTCACTCATGCAGGTATCATCCTCATCTTCAGCTGAAGCTGCGAGAGGCGTTGCTGCAGTTATGGGGCGTTCCCCATCCGTTTTCTCCAATGTCAGCAAAGGCACCTTGGGAGAGGTTTTGCATTATTGAACAGGCAGAGTTGGAGATGCCTCAGGGGTCCTTACAGGCATGAGATGGACTACCCCTGGGGCTTGTTTAGTGTGCTTGATGTAGCGGTGAGAAAAACTGACGAACAGGATGAATTAATGAGCACAGCTTTAATGCCGGCTAAAAATAACATGAAAGATGACCAGGAACATGCATTTTTGTTGTTGTTGTTGTAACAAACATGCACAGAAAAATAACTTCAAAAGAAAGTGCAGTCTATTTAGAGAGTTACGCCTTTCCGCCTAAAGAGAAAAAGAATGGGTTTAAACAACAAGGTAGCTGCAAGGGACTTTGAACTGTAAGGCTTCTCTCGATAAATATGCACCTTAATTAAAATGTTGGGAGGTTGGAATAGTGCAAATGCTAATACAAGGCTGTTTTTCAGATGTTCCCATGATAACACACACACACACACACACATGCACACAAAACAATTTACCAACCTTAAAAGGGGTGGGAGTGAAGGGGTTTGTGGGGGAGAGACTAAGGAACAGACCACTGAGAGTCTCTGCTTCCTTCCAACATAAGGGAAAACACATATGGCCATCAATACAGCAGCGCACCCCTCAAATCGCCCTAAAAAGCTTCGCCGTTCTTTCTGACATACCGTGTGGGTGTTAATGACTCACCTCTCTATGTATACCATAGTGTATATATAAAACATTCTCTACGCACTACAGTCGTACACATCCAAAAATCAGGAACAAAGTGGGAACAAAACCTGAGAAAAATGATTTCTTAACGTCCACTCATATGGAATCTGAAGGCATCAAAGGCTTGCAGAAGCAGCTATGGTGCACGACATGTTTCAGAGCGGAGCTTTTTCTGATCTTATCCTATCGTCTGTTGGTAGAATTTAAACCGAATGTTATGTATTAAGTTAGTTCAATGGTACCTTGCTGCTGTGTGAGCTGGGCCGTGGTGTCGGACTGAGTCTCTTATGGTTGGGAAGCATAGGAGTCTGTGGGCGAAATATAAGACGCAGAATAGACAGATGAGTATCTCTGTAGCGGTGAAACACAGATGATGAAAATGCTTCCATTGTTCTACGATGCTAGATTTATTTTATTTTATTTAGAAAGATATACTTTTGTTCAGTGTGTTGCGAGTCCAGAGGACATATTGTAATGTCACAAACTCCCACACACACACACACACACACCTCAGCTGGAAAGTCTGATGGGATTTTTCTACGGAATATACAGCGGCACCTTCCCTTTGCACTTGTTGATTATTGAAATTCAATGATAAGAGAACATAAAGCCTGAAGAGATTTAAATGCTAGACATCAAGATGTCTGTACATCTGCATATCATTTCACAGTACCGGTACATAAAAAAAGCAGCTGAAATGTGAAATGTGTTTTTCCTGTGGCACAGTACCTGAGATCGCTGCTGTCCTGATTGGACCAGGAAGATCACAGCGTCTCCAGCATTGCGGATGGCATCCACTGCCTGCTCATGGCTGGCATCTCGCAGGTCCACACCACACACCTTGACCAATTTAACACAGAGAGAAAAATATCATAGAAAAATAATATCTGTCTGAAGCTTTTATTTAAAGGGAAGTTGAAATATCTGGGTGGATAAAATCGAGCGGAATGTCTGTATGTGGGATACTCTAATGAAATAACCTGGGAAAATAACGATATGCAATCAATGTGTCAAACTCTAATGTAGATAAGAGCTGGAGTGAATAGCATTTTTGTGGGTATTAGAGTTGCATTATTGTTATTGTTGCATTAATATAACACATTTGCACCATGATGAATGATGTAAACTGAATAGCAGAATCTTCTGTCCTGTTAAATTTAAAACTATAGCCTTCAGGTTTTTTTCTGTGCCGCAATAGAAACCTTTGAATTGCTCATGTGAAGCAATTCAAACAGCCTCATAAATCATTGAAATAAACTGTGAAAGAAATCACTCATGTACCAATTTAACACACAATAAGGAACTCACCTGTACGGCCCCTGCTGCTCATTATAATTTAAAAACGCATTACAGCCTGCAGAGACCAGCAGAGGCAGAGTAAAAGACCCAGTGAGGGTCTTTAAATAGAATTACACATAGTTTTGAATGGGTGGCCGATTGTGTGTATACACTAATTTGAACGTCCCACGTTACTAATGAACGGATCAGGCAGCTTCCACTTTGATTTATGGAAGGTGCTGCTCATTAGCTAATAGACAACCTGTCAACCAGTGAGTCACGGATTTAGTCGGATATAATAAATCTTCACATATCCATCACCATTCTGCTGCCGTGGGTGGGATATTTAAGCAGTAAAACTTACAAGTGTTGGTAAAACTAACAGGACAGAATAAAAAATCTCTGAAATGAATGTTCTGAGATAGCTCTGATTTATCAGGAAAATAAATGATTTACTCCAAACAATTTCACCGCGGGACCCTGGAATGTGTGTGTAAATCTTTTAATTATCGCCCCTGTGTGATTGGATACACACAAGAGTATGCATCATCTATGACTACTTATAAACACACACACACACCTCTAGTATCCTGTCTCCCGTCTGGAGGGTGCCATTCCGTGCTGCCGGGCTGCCTGGGCTGATGTTCTTGATGAACACTCCTCTCATCATATCTCCACTGCTCAACCTCCGACCCATACCTCTGCCTCCCATGATGCTGATGCCCAAGGACTGGCCCGGTTCTCGAGCCAATCGCACTCTGGACCATGAATAAAAGGAACACACAAAAATTGTGACGCTGTGCACATTTTTCTTAGGAGTAGCAACCGTGATGATGAACTTTTGTATCCCTCGTGAGCGCCTCGGTTTGAAGCATTACTGCAGAAATGTGCATGAAGGAGAATTAATCCACAATTTTCTTCTTCTTTTAGTCTCCCTATATCCGCTGCTTAGGGCTGCAGATAAAGTTCTAGAATACACCTAGAACGCCTTCCAGGGAAAGACTCAAGGAAGCTCGTCTTTGTACGTAGTGCAGCTTATGTGATTTATCCAAGGGAGATGGATTCATTCATTTTCCAAAATCCAGGTCACAGGTATTGCTGGAGCTTAGCTTAGACAGTCATTCACACACACACTACCACACTCACACCTGTGGACAATCTAGCGTAACCAGTTCACCGAATTTGCACATTTTTGGTGGTGACGAACTTCAAGTCGGATTTGAACCTGCAGTGTTCTTGCAGCGAGGCAACAGCGCTACTCACTGCACCACCGTGCTGCAGGGAAGCAGTCATAAATACAGGTCATGAAGGGAGCTGCTCGCTATCGGCCTAAGGAAAGCGATCATGCTGAGGCTTGTGCTGCGCTCCTCTCGCTGTGAACATAGTCTGAGCACACTGGGATTTTTGCTAAGCTGTCTCTGGCAGAGAAAGGATGAATTACATTTTGGGCAGTTTTGAAAAAAACAAAAAAAAATATGAAGAATCACTTATGTCAGTGATTTAACAACCTTCTGGGTTGATCCCAAGTCACCGAGGCAGGAGGATGGAACTCCTCTTCTCCCTCTGCTTTACCATCCGTCTGTAACTCCACCTCCTCCTCCTCCTCGTCCAGCTTTGGTGCTTTCCCATCCGCACTACTCTCGTTCTTTTTCTTTTCCACAATCGCTCCATCTTTTCTTGCTTCCTCCTTCTGCTTCTGAGGGGGACATTTTGGAATTTGCCAACTGATGTTGAGACAATATCCAAACAGAAAAATAAAGATGCAGTTTATGACTCTGAATAAAAAATCCCTCTTAAATATTGACGGCTCTAAAATGTCCTTTTCGTCAGCAGCTAACTGTGTGAGCACAAGTTTAATTTGATCATTATTCTGGAATTTATTCAGAACAAATATTAACTATACACTGCAAATGATGAAACGCTGCTGAAATGGGAGGGTTTGCTGTCTTACTCGACCTTTTGTGCTTCATAATGCGATCAAAATAATCAATGTATTGATCTCCTTCATCCAATAGATCAAATAATTGGCATCTTGCTGTGCATTGCTGTTCTTTCAAGTCCTGACACCCAACCCATGTGATTTGTTTTTTCTTTGGCCAGCAGTAATAAATGGATATACCCCTGACAACACACATTTTTCTCCAATGGAGGTCACTGTAAGGTAGCAGCTTTGTCTTTACGTGCATGTACAGATGATGCCTATGCATATATACAGCACGCACACTGTATATGTGTGCAGGAAAAAGGGAGAGAGAAGGAGAGGATTTTTCATGAATATACTTAACGGTGGAAGGCCGTAATAAGCCCATGGAGGTGAGTGATAGTGGTGCTATCTGTGAGACAGCAGCCTATAGCCAGTAAAGTTACAGAAGAGGGCAGAACAAATGGTTCCACCAGGGCTGAAAGAGAGCATCCAGGATCGAGGGATAGGACCAAGGCAGGGAAGGAGGGCGAAAATGAGGTAGAGAGAAAAAAAAAAGGAAAATGACTGATTGTGGGAGAGATGAAAGACAGATGTAGACAAAAAGAGTCAAGAGAAAGGTCTAGCAGAGAGGGGGGGGGGGGGACAAAGACAATATATTGAAAGATAAGAGTGAGGAAAGGGCTGCAGAGAGAAATGGGAGCAAGGGAGGAGAAAAGCAGAGGCACAAAGACGGAGTGAAAGCAGGGACAGACAGAAGTGAAACAATTCATTTTCGCTGACAGTCAGCACTGAGATCCATAAGCGAACGGCTAAATATAATTCAGCGATTCAACAGTCAGAGAGGCTTTTGCCTTTACCAGAGGAAAGAATGGAGAGGCGTACGGTGCGGAAGAGAAGTGCACTGAGCGGGCTGTGCACCAAAATGCATTGTTTCCTCATGAATGTGGTTAATTAAAGTTTCAGATAATAACTCAGATCATTAGCAACACTCAGGAGCTGCTGATAAATTCAATCTCTGATGTTTCACAGCAATAGCTGCTATAAAAATCAAACGCCTGAGGATAATGCATGAAACCAACTCACTTTCAGACAGAATGCGTAGCTTTGACTCTGTGGGAATTTTCTGCTGTGAAAATAACAGCCCATCCTAAAGCTTGAGCCTTGAAGTCTGATGATAATAATAAGACTCGTAATGATTTACCTGTGGATCTTACATTACCTTGAGTCCAAGGCCAGGGCCGTGCCAGGACCTCTGAAGGACGCGCTGAATGGAACAGAGGCTTTAACAGCTGGCTCGGAATGCGCAGTGTTAAATTTGACAGACGCGGCGTGGTTGAGGATGGATGAAGCCAGAGTTGGAGATGTAGCTCCGACCGGACCAAAGGACGTGACTGATGCCGAGGTCGGTTCTGGGATTGGTGGCGACGGTGATGGAGGGGAGCTGTCTTCACCGATGGAGCCCAGAAGGGGCAAACGCAGACGGGTGCGGTACTCCTCCACCTGATGGGCTGGGACATAACTGATGCTGAGAGGAGAGGAATATGGGAGAGATTGCTGCACAATCAATGAGTTTCAGCATCGATCAAACAGGACAACAAGGAAAGAGACAAATTGCACCTATGCAGTATAAAGTGCAGCTCTGCTATTGAATCGGAGAATGAACCAACAGTATGGTTTAAATGAACAGTCCCACATTCAGGAAAATACTTCATTTCACTCTCCTTCAAGGGATAGAAGAATAAATATAAAGCCGCATCCACCTGCCGTTTAGCTTAGCTTATCTCAAAGATGAAGGAAGACGTGACTAACCTCGTTGCGTTCCCAAGTGATACTTTTCATACTATTTTTTTCTGGTTTAAAATGTCATCTAACTCTTGAGAATAGTGTGAATAAAACCTATTTCCAAAAAATATCAATCTGGGGGATCTGCTTTTCAGATATGCATCGCTAGAGTTTTTAAACACAACAAAGTTGACCTAAAAAAAAAAAGGTCGAAACTCTTTATGGGTGCATGCATCTGTGGCCTGTTGTGCGTATTCATATTGCTCCAGAGTTTTCTACTAACAAGCTTCCATAACATTGGACGCCTCTAGTTTTGCTTATTTAAATTAAAATATATTTCCCCTGCAGAAGACAGTCAAGCGCATAAACGACAACTTCCATTTACTGAGGATGCCGTCAATTTATTTAAGTGCTCTAAAATTAGAGATGTGTCCCACACCATTACCATTAAATTTGCACTCCATCTGGTAAAGAGTCAAATGGAAAATGAATCTTCAAGTTTAAGTGAGTGTCGCTCAAAGATTCTGCTCCTATGCAAGACTCTCTGAAACACAGCTTTTATTGTCGAAAAACGTGTTTTGCCTGGATCTGGCTCCAATACGGCAGAATTGATGTCACTTAACCGAAGGGCCAAGGACACCATTCCCCTCCTCACAGCAGGCAGTAGACATGCTGTTTAGAGCCCATTTATCTACTCTGTGATGGTAGCAGATTGAATGTGGAGGTCTTTTACACTAAACTGGTGTGACTGAGCCACGTGGACCGTTTGATAGTGACAAGCCCTCGCCTGCCTGTCGGACTCTGAGACTACCAAAGCAACTCGATCTGCCTGCATTCTGGCTTAGTTTGTTTGCAATGTTGTCTGGAGGAGGTAGAGTGAACACGTGTGTACGGGTGAATGTTTTTGTGTGTGTGTGTGTGTGTGTGGGCGCGTGCATAATGAAAGACACGATGCATGGATATGTTTGCAGATTGTGTGTGCATAAATGAGAGGCTCTTTAAAAACGCTCCTTTATTCAGAATCGCGCTGTTCAAGGTGAGGTGACTGATGAATTATTCAGGATATTTTCAGTCGCACGAAACATTTATTTTTGGAGGTTAGAAAGGTTGTGTGAGTGTGTTGGTGTGTGTGCCTGTAAAAGGCGGTGATGGCGAGGGAGTGGGTGTTTTGCTGGGCAGAGGCAGGGGGGTAGGGCCAGTCAGCCAAACGAGCATTGTCACTGCGGAGCAATCACTGCTGATGTTAGATCAAGTAATACTTTACTCGGTTTCCCCTGGAGCAATTTTTTTTTACGTCATCATCCAATCTAATTTAACATGACTGCCGCTCTTCTGTCAGCCACAGCACTAAAAAACAAAGTAGTAATGGAGCTCCAAAGTGAGGCAAGATCATTTATACTTAATGATACAGTGAAAGCCGAGTTTGTGACTGCCGGGAGGACATTTCTATATATTTATGATGCATATACACTCTCTCATCCGAGCCACAGAGTTGGTAAACATCTGCATCGGTTGAGCTAGAAAATGTGAGCAATATTCAGTCACAATTTTTTTTTCTGAACTCCCAAATGAGCTTTTTTAATTATCTCTTAATGAAAAGCTCAGTCTTTTCTCTTTTTCATTTTTCAAGGCCAGATTTGGCACACACACACACACACCTACACACACAACTCTGTAATCTTCTGTCCAATGCAGGACCCTGTAATCTGTCATAAGTCATGTCTGCTAGATATTATGTGTCACATTTTAGCCACACACACACACACTCTATCAGATATGTTATGTTTTGTTATCTTTGTTAAGATGAACTCTTAGACAAAGCTTTCTGTGCATATAGTTATAAAGAATTTATCCACCACAATAAAATGTATTCCATGTATTAATACATTCCATTCATTGAATGGTGATGCCTGTCCTTGGGGAAATCTCTCCTTTTGTTATCATGCTGCTTCATCCATAGCCTTTATCATTTGGCCAGGCAATCTCATGTAAATGCAACACCCACCTTCTGCAGGAGCAGATGTGCAATTAGCAAGAAAAAGATCAACACTAATCAGGTTGTGCAGGTTCTTTTTCACAGAAGACATTTTAACAAGTCAGGAACAAATGCAGGAGTAAATACTGGCAACGGAATTAACAATAGCTGAATTACATTTAGCTCCTTTTTCAGGATAGGCTGCCATTTTACAGATCATGGCTTGTCTTGCTATACTTGAAACTTAATTGCAAGCAATAAAAATCATGTTGTAAAAAATGTTGTAAATATTAAGTATTAGGTTTATATATATACACACAGCATATATATTTCTAAATAAAAAACCAAACCAATAATAATAAATATTCTGCTCTGTTTTTATAAACTCGCACTTTAGCAACAATATTTAATTCTGCGACTGTACTTTAGGGATAAATAATGATCTACAACGGAGGAATGTCAAGTTTCATGCAGCGTTTGAGCCCCTCCCTGCACAGAGGTAGCGGTACAGAGCTATTGGATGTAAGTTCATTGCTATTCACATGAGGTGGTAGATCTGCTGTAGAAAGTGTGTAGAGATGGAGAGCGAGCGCTACACCATGATGAGACAGTATGGATCACCTTTCTTCTCTACATGTCGTAATGCGGTTGCTTGGCTCCTCACCTCATCTCTGGCCCTGTGACAGAGTGCCTGCGGAGCGCGGCCCTCGCCTTGGCGTTGGTCAGGTTGCAGGCAGCTTCTCCATTGATGGCTAAGATGGCATCCCCAACCCCCAGCCTCCCATCCTGGCTAACAGAGCCCCCCTGGACCACACTGCGCACGAGCATGCCTGAGCCATCCTTGATTGCACTCACCGTCATCCCTGCCAGCAGGCGCGCACACACCCACACCCACACCCACACACACACACACACACACACAAGCACAGGTGAGTGGAGGGTTGGCTAAAGCTGCTGTGAATGCTTGCCAAATAGACAGAGGCGTAATCAGCATAATCAAGACAGACACTTGAGAGATTAGCACACAATCATGGCTGCACATGCTTGACATTTGCACAGCATGACCCTTCACACTCACACAAGATGCACAAACACGATTGCAATCACCAACACACAGGGTACAGGGCACAGGTGATTCAAGGGCTAACGCATGTCTGCTTTCCCCCGACTTTGGCATTATCAGACTGAATGCTAGGCCCATTACACACTTCATTAATGCAAACAGGCAAGCAGCAGCACACACACCCACCCACCCACACGCACACACACACACACACCTACGCACACACACGCTGCAGACAGGGAAGGCTTCAACAAATAATCCTGGTCAAGGTCATTACTTGACTACATTGCTATCTAATGGCGGATTCACATCCACAACACTATGGTCATATATAATTTGAAGTTGGTCAAAGAAATGACTTTGTGCTAATTCGTGATCAAATAAATAGTTTATTGCTTTTTGGTGTTACATTCAAATTACAATACAATCATAGTGCCTGGATTACAATCAGCTGAAGACACAGCTACCGACGCCGACTGGCAAAACAGGAGACACACATTTAAAAGACATCAGAGGAAGCCTGAAGAAATAATAATGAGCATCTTTAAGTCCCAAAGGAGTTGAAATACTACGACACGCAGAAAAATCCATGTTTGCCAGTACAAAACTGGACTGCAAAAAAACATTTAATCATATTTATGGTCAATGTCTATATGAAAAAACTATACTTGTTTTGACCTCAACAAAACACTGTCCAGGTACTAAATGTTATAGGTTCACAGCATTCAAGAATAACTTCTACACAGGTTGCTTGAATTCATGACAAGCAAGGCTAGATAAAAGTGTTCCATCAATCTTTTCCTCAAACAACCTTCGCTAATAGGCAAACAGTCCCCTCTGCACAAAACAACCATAAAAAAGTATTTGTGGTACTTGTCAATCTGTGGCATCGCTAAAAATGGGCATGATATCGTAGTTACACAATCGATAGAATTGTACATGACACCTAACAACAGGAAGAACGTAAAGTAGTACATATTGTACTACAATAATAGTGTTCATTAAATTATCCACTACTGAATCATTACAGGTACAGACCATAAGTCTGGCCTAATAACCCCCCCCCCCCCCCCCGATGACAATACAGGAGCGTCTTACACCCTGTTGATTCCTGCCTATCGTCTATAATGAGACCAGTTATACTCACTACACTCACTGTAGTCAACACCAGAGTATAAAAACAAATACATAAATAAATAAATCAACATTTCAATTAATGTTATTAATGAAATGACTAATTATAAAGGGACTTCTTAAATCTATTTTTCATTACTTGACCCTGCCCCCCCCCCCCCAGCCTCTCAAACAAACACAATCACACACACACACATACAAAAATAAATACATCAAGAATCATCTCCTCTCTCAGGCAATGAGGACCATGTAACTACTCCTCTTCAGGGCAGTCTTCATCGCCACCACCCATTAGAGATATTAGCGCCACGTACACACACCAAGAGACCATCACCATGAGAAAGGCGGCGAACATACCAAGGCTACGGTTGCCCCGTACAACAGTGATTGTCCTCTCAAAAGTAGCATGGGGAGGGAGAGCCGCCGCTTGCTGCCTATTGTTGTCTTCCATCATGCCCAAACGATGACGGAGTTGGTTTTCCTAGAAAAGAAAGATGGAAAAAGAGATGGATAATTGACTAAAAACGTGCGAGCTGCACTGTGAGGATTTTGCCAGGCACAGTATTTCACGGCAATCCTTCCAATACCCCTCTACCCCCCAACCCTGAACCATACAGGTGGTTCAACGGAGGACCACACAGACACTTGGACTGAGACCACCACCCACAAAAACTGAACGACACAGAAGGTCATTTGTTCCTGTGTCACTTAACTTATTATTCAATGATTCATTGTAAAATTGTATGACTGTTAAGTATTTGTATATATTATTGTTTTCTTTATCTATTTCTGCACTATGTGCATACTGTTAATTATTCTGTTTCTTTGTTGAGTGGGGTAATGTTGCTGATATAATTTCCGTATGGGATTATAATAGTATTTTGATTCTGACTCTGATTCTGATTTGTTCCAAATGCAGTGATTATTTCTATCATTTTAGTATTTTATGTATATTTAACTTATTTTTTTCCAGTGAAACTTTTCAGGTAGCATGTGCATGTGTGTGTGTGTGTAGTGTGTGTGTGTGTGATTGAGCTGCACCAGTGTTGTGGGAGCTGTAAGCACTTTCCATCAAGAGGCTTTTGTTGGTAATTACACAAAAGCAACTACAAAAGGCTGCTTCAATAGGATTGAGTTGAGGCTGCAACAGAGGAACACGTCGTTGACACTGAACACTTTCTCCATAGGCTACCTGATCCAGTCTGCTCTAAGCGCTAACACTGTCATAGCAACCTCTTACAGAGCAGCTAAAATGTGCTCCCCGCAGGATCTCAGGTTCGCTCGGCAGCTTGGGAATGAGCGATGCTTCCTGTGTGAGACACTGCAGGAGTCTGGCTGTTTCCTGACCACCAAGCCAGTAAGAACTCAAAGGAATCTTTTTTTTTATAATATCGTGATTGATTGTGTGTTTGATGAAGAACCAATTCAACTACTGTTCTATACATTCTAGAAATGTTATTTATTTTTAACACACTAAAATGTTTCTGTGAAACAGAAAGTCGGTACAAAAGGAGCTGTGTCAATGGCCTACCGTTGTGGTGCCCCACGGCTGGACGATGCTGTTGTCCTCCGGGTCGTAAGTGGCGTCGCTTGCGTTTTCCTCCTCTGCCTGGGCCAGCAGGCCGACCTGAACGTGGCTCTCAGTGTCATCGCAGGAAGCTCTCATGCTCCTCTCCGAGATGGGCGTTAAGTTGCCGCACAGCTCCAGCTACGAAAACAAAAGTGTCAAAAATCAAAGTATCAAATGTGTTGATTCAAATAATGTTTTAAAAAATCTGTCATGGAAGCACGAGGTAAAGACGCTGACTAGATTAGGCGGCCTCTTCTCAACCCAGTTGGTTGGGCATTGTGTTCATCTCTGAGCTTCATTAAATATTGAAGAGCGCTGTAACTGGATTCTCTGTCCCTTGTTACTAAGCCACAGTCCACAACAAAAGATGAACCGTGCTGTAAAAAGACATATACTTAACTCATTGAGTGCCAACCATTTTAAACTCAGCTATATGCCGAGTGCCCCAGTTTTCGTGCATTTTTCCCCGATTTTCCAAGCCCCACAGAATATTCTTTATTATGACTATGCAAACTCCGAATACCGAAATGAAAGACTAAAGCATATTCTTTCATCAAAATAAAAGTGTGTTCCGGAGTTATTGGCCGTTGAAGAGAGGCAGATTTCAATATCAGGGTTGGCAGTGAATGTTTGGGTTTCAAAAAAACGTCTTTAGACGTGAATGGCACTCAAAGAGTTAAATAATTGTTAAATAATAATTAAACACAAAATTCCCCACTTTTAAATTAATCAATGCCACAATCCATGATCATTAATATATTTACATGTTTTTGTTCATTGTTTGCTGAATTTCCTCAACTTAAATAATAAAAGAAAAAATATATTGTTATTCTAAAAGTGAGGCATATTTTTTTTATTGCAAAACATGTCAGGATAAGAATTATTTCCATATCACACACTTCTCATAATCTTTTTTGGAAACATTTTGTGACACAAGATAAGATAACTTGCATTTATTTATGTGCCTTAAGGAAATGCACTCAAAAAGATTTACTTACTGGCAATGGCTTGGCAGCTCCAATGCGGACAGGGCCATAGCCAGTGGACTTCAGGACATGCACAGCATAATCCAAGCTGGAGCCCTCCAAATCAGTTTCATTAACAAACATGAGTCTGTCGCCGGGCAACAGGCGGCCGTCTCGATCTGCTACGCCTCCATGCACAAGTGACCGGATAACCAAAACTGTTTTAGCAGCATCTTCTGGATCCTACAGATGGACATAAGGAAGGATAAGGTGGTCTGTTGTAGACAGACAATGATTCACACACACACACACACACACACACACCTACACACACACTTACACTCACACTCACACCTACGGACAATTGCACTTAGCCAAGTCACCTAATTTGCATGTTGTAGGTGGTGGGACAACCCGGAGAGAACCAACGCACACACGGGGAGACCAGTGAATGAGAAAGGGATGAAGAGCAGACTTAAAGACACCAGTAGGTACTGCTGTACATAAAAGCAAATGGATTGGGTGAGTTTGTGGGTTTACTCTACAGAGAAGGAGTCGTTCCATTCTGAATGGGAATTGCAGAGTATAAAAAGCAGAATAATTCAACATGCTCGTCTATCTTCGACGTATGTGTTCGCCTTCTATCTCTGTCAAACCTGACGCTGCTATTCTTAGATGGCAGCTTGTTCCAGTCCAATCTATTTGAGGGAAGGCTCACCGCCATGTCTCTGACCTGATAGTCCAGGATGCTGAAGCCCAGGCCAGAGTCGCCTTTCTCCAGCTCAACCACCTGCGCCTCCCTCTCCCACATGGCCAGTGGAGGCGACATTGGGGGCACACCACGCTTGGCGATGTCCTCAGCTGTAGGGCAGGGGATGACACAGCCCTGGTCCAACTGGGACGAGTAGAAGAGACACAGGAAATAAGACTGATTTACAGGAGAATGTGTCTGTGTCACTTCAGATGTAGAGCATGTGGAACAATCCTAATGGGGTTAATCCCTTTTTACTTCCTCAATGCCTTCACCTTGTCATTGAACTCTGCCAGCAGCTCTTTCAGGGTGAGGTGCATGTCATCATCGTCTTCCTCATCACTGTAGGGCATGGTGGGAGGTACGATGCGAGAGCACACCAGGCAAACATACATGGGCAGCTCCTTCAGAACGCTGACGACGTCCTTGTGTGTCTCTCCAATGAGAGGGATCCCATTCACCTGCAGGATGATGTGTGATGATGTCACACCTGACATCAGCCGTTACTGTTCATTTTGGTCCGTATGCTAATTTTGATTTTAAGACTGCCTGTTTATCAGCATGACACTAAATGAGTCAGATGCTACTGAAGTTGAATTTAACAGAGTGCATCAAGCTATTTAAAAAAATAAAGAAAAGTAAAGATGAAAGCAGCAACTGAGAAAGCTCGTTTAAGAATGGTGACGACTAATGGCTCTGCCACACTGGTGTCGTCTGCAGGAGATTAAAGGGTTGAGCTGCAACACGGATGCAGGCTGTGCACTCAAAGATAGGAAGGACACAAGCCAGTGCAGTGTACTCTGTGAGAAGAAGAAAAAAAACATCCACTCTGCGTTGTCTGGGAGTATATCAGACGGCTCATCATGATGAGTGATGCGCGTGGGTGTTTGATCTTGCCCAATGGAGGAGGAGGAGGGCAAGCGCCCCCCCCTTCAATAGAGCAAAAACTGCACAAAGGCAAGCACACATACTCACACCCACCTCTTTATGACTGTTTATTGCTGCCTTAAGGGAAAGCATTGCAGAATGCATTGATAGATTAAAGAGATGATCAGTATAGTAAGAGATGGAGTGTATTGAATCGTGTCTTATCACTAATAGTTCACAGATTTGGTCAAATCTGCCCCATGCAAGTTTGAGTGTTATTCTGTCTGATGTGAGCTCAAGGCTCCATCAATCCATGCCATTCAGGTACCTCCAATATCTGGTCTCCGATAAAGATCTTTCTGCTTTGCCCAACAGGCCCCTCTGGCAAAATGGAGCACAGGTAGTGGTGTCCTGCTCGAACCTCCAGACTGATGCCAAGACCACTTGTCTCACCAAAGCGCTCCAACTGACACACCTAAAACGGTGATGTGAAGTATAAAGGTGGAGAAAAAGAAAATTCTGAAGCATTTTGATGAGAGCGATATATAGAACCCCACCTTCTGTCACAATAATTAACGGCTTTGATCTTTGACCTTTTTCAAGGCTGCAACTTGGCCTTGTCCCCGTCGCCTCCCACCACATTAAATCACTGGTCCTTGTAGTAGTGAATGGGTTAGTGAATTGACCTAATGTTAGGGCATCACCAAGTCCCTCCTTTCTCCTTTCTTGTCATTTTTTTTCTTTGTTTGGTGCTCATTAAAAAAAAAAAAAACAACAGCAAATTAAATCATAGAGTTTCAAATTCACATTTTGCTGCCCTTTTTTTTTTTTTATTAAGAAACGACATGATAAAGTTTCCAATTTAAAATTTATATAATGTCATGATCATGGAGATGCGGTGGGGGATGATGGATGTGTGTGTAGAGTATAAAAACATGGATGAAAGCAGTGCAGAAGAGAGAAAAAGCAAGGGAGATAAAACAAAGTCTTCTTTTTCTCACTTGCTTTTTCTCTTTTCTCCACCATTTTCAACCCTGTTTTTATATCCTACGCACACACACACACAAGAACAATTGACACCCTTGAAAAGGGTCTAAGGTCAAAGCCATTAATCATTTTGCGAGAAGGTGGGGTTCTATATCGCTCTGATCTGCACAATATAGATATTTGTCTCTGTCTTAATGTCTACTTTCATCACAAACAGACATACAATAACTTCATATCGCGGCCCGACTGCATGCTGCCACCTTCTCTTCAGGTCTTCCTCTTCAGCTGGTGTCAGTTTCACAACTGTAAAATGTGCACACATAGAAAAACAATCATCCTCATGTTACATGTACACGACAAAGGCACAAGCGATTGAAAAACACATCCTTGTTAACATTGTTCTGAGTCCTAGAATGAAAAGAAAAGGATCCTATATAAAGCAGAAAGGAAGAGGACAGTTACCATTTTAACAAAGCGGTACATAAACCACAACCACGAGGACACACACACACACACACAATGCTTGTGTAAATAATGCTATCTGATTATTTCTTGGCAAACTAATATTTTCTCATTCATCTCTTCGAGCCTTGCAGCAATCAGGGGTTATTTGGCTATACTCTCTAATCAAGCCCAAAAATCCTAATCTAAATACAGCCGGCGAAACAATCGAAAAATCATTTGGAATAGAATAAATTATTTGAATAAGCAAATGATGGAGCAACATTATAAATAGATTGCCATCAAAGAACTAGCTTGCTGCCATACTGCTGTTCCCTGAGCCAGTCAGTATATCAGATTAAGTCCCATGATCCAGTTCCAGACTGCACTGCAGTGTAATAAGGGGAGCTTACTGTTTCTGGAATCATTTCGGGGTCGTGTGAAGGCGTATGCTGCTCGCCGGGAGATTTCGCGAAGTGAGCATATTCCTGGGAGACAAAAAATACAGAAATCCATGCTCACAAACAGACAAGATTATGAAACGTTCACGTGTACAGATTCCTGGCAGGTCTTTGAATCATGCAAAAGACAGGAAGTTCATTATCAGGTAAAAGAAACCGCTCGATATGTTTTGCTTCTAGTTTGAACTGATAGCAGACGGTTAATTTGTTCATCATTTACATGCAGCACAGCGAGCACCTGTGCAAACTTTCATAACCATGAGGTTTATGTCAAAAACATTCAACTTAAGATGTCACTGATTCAATATGTTCAGCACAAAATACCTGTCTCTTGAATCCTGTTAAGGCTCACTCTGTAGGGATTGCCCTCGTGGAAACTGTGGGAGTGCCGGAGGGGCTGCAAGGGAGGAACCGGGGGCAGGATGTGACTCAGACGGACAGCCTTCCTCAGCACATTCAGCCTGACCAAGGAACCCGTCCTCCTCAGCACCTCCATGGCACGCTGCTCACTGCAGCCCTGCAGGCTAATGCCATCCACCTGAGACAGAGGACAAGCTATGAGAAAAGAAGGAGAAGCATGGACACTAAACCAAAAAAAAAAAGAAATCAGTATGGGGGTACAACAAATTCATGTAAACTTGGGAAAAAAATCAATAGCAATAAAAATAGGGCGAGATGGAAAGCATATAAAAATAGCAAAAGGTGAGGCGGGGATGGATTGGCGTTCGAGTAAATCTAGAACAATTCTCCTTTCTCAGCTAAAAGAGACTCATTGGTGTGCACCCTGAAACGTCAAAACTGCAGAGTTCAAAAATACTCAGATCGCTAAGATTCTTGGGACAACAAAGTATTTGTCATCAGGGAAGCACAATAGAAAAACCATCTGTTGTATTTGTCCCCCCAACACTCACAGACAGGATGATGTCTCCAATGTGGATGTGTCCATCTTGATCAACAGTGCTGCCTTTCACAATGCTTTTCACGATCACGCCGGCGCTGTAGACTGAACAAAGCAAAAAATAACTCACAGCGGGGGGGGAAATGGCATTGATTGTATGAATGCAGCTCAAAGCTCAAACAAATTCAGTGGCACCACACGGAGGTTCTATTCACAATTGTGCTCCCCCACTTTACTTCCATCAATTCATCTTGGAATAATTATTGACCTTCACTCTGGGCAATTTTTTTTTGCCTTAATTATATGATTGGCATGACGGGAAAGATGGCAGGAAACGGAGAGCAAAGACATGCAGCAAAGAGCCACCGGTGGGAATCGAGCTTTTGCTAGCTGGAGCTCTGCAGCCTCGGTACAGGGATTGCACATTCGATCCTTAACACGCTCAAACAAATGTAACATTTTACCTGAATTTAGGTCACCTATGTAGCTAGAAATGGTGAATCCCAGGCCCCGGCTGTTTTTAGTGAACTGCACACTGAACTCATAGTCCTCATTCAAGTCCTTGAGCTGGAAAAGACACAAAGACTGATCAAATGAAGGCACATCCTCTGGGCTTAGTGAAAACTCTATTCCATGTTTAATGTTGCTGGCAGCTATTTCTAGTTTATGAATTTTGTATTGCTAGACACACACACACACACACACACACACACCTTGCCATCCAAGCAGTCCTGGCTGAGGACAGGAGAGGTAAGGTGGTTGTTGTCCTTCATGGCGTCCCTGGCGATAAGCAATTTCACCTTGCTACCAGCATTTCGCAGTACCTGTGACAAGCGATCATGTTGGAACACATAAAAACTACACTGGCCGTGCCCATTTTTGTCTTTAATTAGTATGGTTCAAAAAGATTTCAGAGGAAATGAAGTTTTATTGCATGTCAGCTGAAATGTTAAAGAGAAACAACGACAGGGATGGCTGTCTGGCCAAATCTACATCTTCTTAACACCCACCTCGATTTAAGAACAAACCACACGTATATATGTCTCTGAGCGTTCTCAAACATAAAACCATGGGCTAAAGGTGCACTGGGTTAGAGCAGGTAAGACTTGACAAGAGACAACGAGAGAAACGAGAACTTGTACTCATCAAATACAATTGTAAAGTCTTACAAAGACACCTCACCTGCGCCACCTGCTCACTGTTCATGCCTGCCAAATCAGTATCGCCGATGCGCAGGATTTGATCTCCACTTTGCAGGCGCTTATCCTGGGGGGAGGCCAACATTCCATTTAATACATTTCCCTTAAATACAACCTTTACGTATGTTTGTCCATTAATAGGGAAGGAATGGATCGAGATTTTGACAAATGCACTTCCCTTGCTGCTTTGTGGAGAGTTGCCAAAAAGAAATACGACCTCTCTCTTGTCAGTCTGTTTAATATGAGGCCGCAGCCATGAGGCAGTTAGCTGAGCTCAGAATAACTTTCTGTTGCCTTCATGTTGATGTAAGGCTGGCAGGTGACCAGTGCAGATTGAGAGAACCGAGCCAAGAAATAGTCCATCAGAAAACTCAGTGCAAAAGAACCTTTCTGCACTTTCTCCGTAAGTCTCTGATATTACTTCAACTATCTGTTTGAGGTTTGGCGAAATGATTGACTGGCAGGTTGATCTACCTGTCCGGCGGCTCCTCCCGGAAGGATGGTCTTGACCATGACTCCCGTGCTCCGCCCCCCTATGATGCCGAAACCAAGCCCCTTGCCATCATTGGCCAATTCGATCATTGCCACATGGCGTCTCTACAATTGCAGGGTCGAGAAGGAAAACAGAAGGAGGCAGAAAGGAGATGAGATCTATTGCAAAATGGAGATGGTGACGCGCAATTCCCATGCTCACATCCACAAAAAACACATATTTGCACGCGCTACATTAACATCTCATGTTAGCTTACTGTACCTCATGAGAAATAGCAGAAAGGTTTCTCCCCATCGACATGGTGCGGGAGATTCGAGGCGGTGTGCAGTACTGGAAAACAAATGTTATGTTTGAAAGAAGAAAAAAAAAAAACCTTCTCCTCTACAATTGCAATAAATCGCTCCATATACATTATCCCTTATTCTGAATGAAAAGGCTACATGCCTGTGATTCAGCATGAACGCAGTTGTCTGGGAAGATGTCTGGGAAGGACAGATCCTGTGAGCCCAGAGAAGTGATGCTCCCATCCCTATGGATGGACCTGGCAGCGATGGGCCTTCGGTTCTCCATGGCCCATGTGTAGGAGTCACTGTGACTCAGGCCTCGTGGCATGCCCTGGCACGGGCCACAGTTCATGGACACAGATTTGGAAATGCCCTTCCCCTGGTCAGAGAGACATCATTCGTGAGATGAATAAATAGAAGGGAAGGAGATGATTAATGCCGTGAAGGATGGCCGAGAAAAGAAATGAAACATCACATGCAATGCAAAGACAGATTAGATGAGTGAGAGAGGGATTGAAGGGTGTAACTGAGTGGAGAAAGGGACCGTGAGAGAAATAGATGAGCGTGATAAAGATATGGGAAAGGGCATTGATGGTGAAGGCATTAATTGAAGTAAGGAGATACGGAGACGGAGAGAAATTGGGTGATTGGAACGGGGAGTGATGGAAGGAAATAGAAGGGATAAAGAAACTGAGCGAGGAAGGCATTGTGAGAAAATGAACGGAGATACGTGTGTGTGTGTGTGTGTGTGTGTGTGTGTGTGGTAGTGAAGAACATTTCTGTTCACCAAAAAGAAAAAAAAGAAAAGATGGCTTTTAAATGGAACATTGAGAGAAAAGATAGGAGAGCAGGGACAGAAGAATCTGAGATTAAGAAGCTTCTGTTCAATAGCACCGAACCGAACCACTGCTATCTTTTGTATTTCAGCTTTTATTTATAAAAGGCTTTTTGGTGATTGCTTTTGTCTGATCTGAGTGTCATTCCATTACAACTACTTTGACACCTGTTGAAATAGCAATGGGAGAACAAAAGAGAAAGCACTCCACGCAACACGCTCTATATAAAACCTGCGACTTTTATGATGAAACAACAGCAACTCAGATTTCTATCGACAATGCCTTTGTGCCTTTCGCAAAGAAAGGATGATCACAGCCAAAAAAAAAAAGATGCTTGATGTCGTTAATCTCACACACCAACGTGTGTGCACATGTATGTGTGTGAAGCAAATGTACTAATGAACATAACTTAGCGATGTCAATCAGCCGCCACCACCACGACAACATCCCCACATCCCACACACGCACCAGCTCAAAACTTCCACCAATGTTCCAGACGCTTCTGCAAACTCCCTTCACATGATAGCTTGCTGCCCCCACCCCCACTCTCCTTTTCTCTCTCCCTCGCTCTCTCTCTCTCTTTCTCGGGACTTTAGTGGCAAGCTTTGTTAAGCTGATTACTCATCCACTTTGGTTCCATGCGTTCAGTATTTTGGGAATGATTCCGGCTCTGTTTTGACATTTCAATAACGCCCACATGTTCGCGCTTTACCTTGGCTGGGGGCTTCCACTGAGCATGCTGTAAATTGAGGATATGATGAAACAGGGGGCTCTGCAGGACAGTCTTTAGCAGCATGAGCTTCTCCTGTGTGGGGGCCTCTCCTCTCTCCCTCAGTTTTGCTTGCAGTCTCTCCACCGCCTCCAAGGCACACTGAGTATCTGCAGAGTAATTGCACATCATTTGTGTCATTCAGAATCTGGATATTTTCCCCCCATTGAGGCTTAGCAGTGTTCATTTCCAGATGTTGTGGCAGCTGCTATGTGATTGTTGCTAATGTTTGATAATAAGCTTTCTGAAATGTCAATGCTTAACAGGGTCCTTTAATTAACAAAAAAAAAAGACATGTCCTACCTTAATACAAAATCTGCAATTATTAAGAATATAAAGACAGCAGAAAACATGTAATGCCATTATCCAAGTATTAAATAAAACACATTTTGGAAGCATGAGGGGAAAGGATGCATTTTTTTCCAATACTTGCACCTTTGGCAAGCATGGCTTCTTTTAATTACAGAGTGTTTTCTGTTGGCATTGAACTGGAAAAGTTAGCAAGTTTCTAAATTCTGAGTTCACTTGAGGCCAAATCCCAAACGTTCAATTCGAATCGATCAACAAGAAAACTTTATCAAGAATAAATATCTCATTTCTAATGAAGAAAGATGTTCGATCCTCTCTGCTGCTCTAAAAGGTGGAGGCAACAACTGACTAAGGATCAGGTCACGCTGCTCTTGTTTATCTACCGTTAGCAGCAGCTAACGAGCACAAGCCACAAAAGGAGTAGGTGGCAGGAGGTTAAAACTCCGCGAGCTCCGTCTGGCCGTGCCTGCAAACCTTAATTGTAAGTCTCTGATTATGGCGGAGGTGGAGAGTCTTTGCTGAGGTTACTGGAACATGTTTGGCTTTTAGATGTGCCGCACAACTCCACTCACCCATGATGTCCATCGTTGTCTGTGAGATTATTCAGATTATTTCTGTCACTCGGAGCTCATCGCCGTCACATGCGAGGTCATTCTTCTGTGTTTCCCACCTGGGAAAATGTATAAAAATACAAGCCGTTTCCAAGTGAAGAGATACACTCAACACATTTCCAGCTTTGTGGAGATACGGTGTATTCCTGTCTTGTATATATGTGCCATGTTCTGGTGTCTCACTGAAGATCTCTGAAGGCAACCCAAACTATTTTACTTCCTCGTGTGCAAATGAACAATTGGAGAACCGTTATGTAACTTATATTTGTTCTTTATCACTTTACTTCTATTGCCACTGCTTTTTCCGAGGCCGTGCTTGTTTGCATGAGCCTTGCCTTGCGCTAATGCTCTTTAGCAAGGATTTAAGTCTTCTCCAAAAGGCTTTATCAGACATTGATGCTAATTAAGGGGGACGCTTGGCCTACCGACCGCTCTGACTTGCGGGGAAGCCTGTATAGCATCAAAGCATGATACCAAATGACGTGATTTGATTCG
Organism: Brachionichthys hirsutus; assembly: GCF_040956055.1. NCBI lineage: Eukaryota > Metazoa > Chordata > Actinopteri > Lophiiformes > Brachionichthyidae > Brachionichthys > Brachionichthys hirsutus. The sequence continues at coordinate 17,273 of NW_027180588.1, read as the reverse complement.
ATTTGCAAAACGACGCCGGCTGGAAATGATCCCGTCTCATTTTAGATCTAATTAGAGGCCATTGATAGGCACTAGTATTTATTAGTCCTTCACGGCAGCCAATAATGAAATCTATATACTTGTTAACATATAGTGATGCAGACTGCTTCAAAAAAATAAAAATAAAAAATACAGATAAATGAAGTGCGGTATCCATTATACTAATTTGATATGTCATCTTCAATCAGTTAATTTCCATAACATGATAATCTGGGCAGATTAAACGGAGCGTTATTACCGTGACGAACAGACGGACTCCACGCACAGTTCAGCCTCTTCTCACCTCCGTCGCAGCGCCGGCGCGCCGGCGCGCTCTCAACAGGTCGCCGCTGCGCTCCAAGCGCGGCGCAGACACCGCGTCCGCCAGTCCGCACGCAAGGTGACTTTACCAACACCGAAAACCTAGAATGACAACTTTACTAATGGGACAAGTGATAAAAGCTCAGTGAGGGATATCAAGACGCAAACGCCTCATTTTCCATCACGGTGTGCGAGGCTCTTGAGCGCTCCGCGCAGTGCGCATGTCAACCCTCTGATCTTCAGGCACAAAGGGATCATCCCTAATGAAGAAAAGAGTAATCCTAGAATGACTTTCAGTGGGACATTGGAAATAATTCTGTTCACAGAAAACTATACATTTGATTTAGCCACAGCCCGCACGATCAGTACTAAATCTAAGGGTACTTGTACATGGCTTTGCACCTTTGTACAAGGACTTTGTACATGGTTCTAAAGCACTCAGAGAAAAATAGTTATTCTAGAATTTTGGCTATAACAAAAAAAAGATATAGATATATTTTGATGAGATTACCAAATAATCCCACGTAAAAATCACTGCCAAAGAAAGTGCTTGAAAGAATGCGAAGAACATCATAATAAAACATTTCATGAAAAGGAGGCTTGCTATGATATAATCTATGGCCTGGCATGAAATTGAACATTTCATTTTAGTTGAAAGAAAAATGTTCATGTTTCATTTTATGAAATACCTAGCCTGTCGTCTTGCTGAAATGTTTTGATCATTAGGCAGTCAACATGACTTCCCCCCCCAATGTTCATCTTTTTAAATCATGTGGATCCAGGCACCAAAACGCGCCATTTAACACTTTCACTGCAGATAATAAGTATATTTATGAGGGTTGTGATTTCACCTCTTTATTTAAATTTGAGTGTTGCAGTAAATGGAACTGCAGCAACTACACACATATAATTTTTCCTCAGGCACTTGCACAATCACAGACCAAGTCATGTCTAAAGACAAACACACAATCCTATCCGGCGGGGGTCTGATGTTCGATCGTCCTGCGAACCCCTGCAGTGTCTTCCACACGGCAGGTGGAGCCCGAGGTCCAGAAACTTAGGAGCCAGATCCAGTTCCATGTTTTCCACCAGACACCCCATTTCATCTCTCTCTCTGTGTCTCAGCAACCCCCCCCGCCCCCCCTAGGCAGGAATCAACACCCTCTCCCCAACTCCTCCACCCCGCCCGCCCGCAACTCAGGGCTCCGCTCGCCGGGCTGCGGTCGATCAGCCGTGCATCCACCGCCTCTCCAAATTGGTTTGTCATTTCTGACCCCCCCCCCCACGGTCCTCTGCTCTGCGCCTGTGGACTTCAGCTGAAGTCAGTAAGAACATAAAGATAAAGAGAGAAGCGAGGAGGAGAAGGAGGAGAAGGGAGGAAGATATAAAGAGAGAGAGAGAGAGAGAGAGAGAGAGACGCCTCTGTCCTCCAGCAGTTCACTGGGCTGAGTGGATTCAGAAGGACGGGCAGCATCCTCTCGTGTGCGCGCTGATCGGGATACTGAGCGCGCATCTATTGGTTTACACCCTCACCTTTATCTCCCGTCCCTCTTTTTATTCATCCCCCCAAACAAGCAGAACAAGAATAACCCACAGATTGGAAGGCGTGGTGTCGCTGAAGTTATTTTTTTCCCCCCCTCCCTCCTACCGGGAACATATTTGCTGCCCAGGACCCGCGTCCTGGGAACTGAACGACAAGGACAAGGTTATTCCCGACTCCTCTTTGCGCTGGATGTGTACACACACGCACGCACACGCACACACACACACACACACACGCGCACACAGACAGACGCCCGTCGCTGTGAGCAGTGATACGGTAAGGACCCCGCTCTCTAATTCCAATTCAGTTGATTTATAATGAAGGGTTTTCTTTTGTGCGCATCGCTCGTTTGGACGCCGCTAAACGTCCTGGCTGCGCGTCACCGATCGGCTGTGAAGGAGGATATCTCGCAGCGCGTATACTCCGGTTCTCACGGATGCCCATGGGAATGTGGCCTGAGCTCATTCCACCTATAGAAGAGGCGCGGAAACGGGCTCCGATGGACGGCAGAGGGTGAAACGCGTTTATTTGTGCAGATGTTGATCCGGAGACTTGTGGCTGGATCGGGGCGTCGCTCGCATGGGAGGTGTCGCCGAGGAGAAATAACAGGCAATTATTCTTAATAGCTTTCGGCAAACAATCAATGCGATCACAGTATCCCATGGCGACTCGTTCTCCGAGGTGCGCACAATTTTAATTCCGTTGCCGCGCGCGTTTGTGTACGTGTGTGTGTGTGTGTGTGCCACACTGCAGGATGCAATGACACACTGCATGCTCTTGCACATTTGATGACAGACTGAGTAAAAACGTTTTTTGACCCGCGCTTCATTTGAGCGCATTGCAATGCAAGGAGGTTTATTTCGAGGCCGGACTGGTTTGTTAACCGCAGTGGAAGAGCCAGAGGAAAAAGGAGCATCCAGGCAGCCCAGGACACGCCAATTATGCAGATTCATGAGTGAAGGCTGTTATTTAGTGGAGAGGCATCCCAGGTTTGCAGTTGACCTTGATCTGCTGCTGAAAACTACACTGAAGGTTGCACAATTCTTCCGTTTTGGACCTACGCTGTGGAAAAAGCAGCCGGCTTCAGGTTTGTGTGCCGATAAACGTGGAGTACATCATTTGCAACCAACTATTTCTAATTTTGGGAAAAAGCAAATAGCATCAACTGGTCTCCCTGCATGTGCCTCCACCCCCGGTGATGCTCATTCTCAAGTGTTCTGCCCCCCCCCAAATGATGCAGATTTCAGACAATCAGAACCTCATTGTGTGCAAAAACTCTCCGTGTTCAGCGTGATGCAGAAGTGTGTGTTGGCTTTATTGGTTTGAGTGGCTGACAATATGTTGACTCTTCTGTCGGTGCTGCAGCTGCAAAGTGTCTCCAAGGAATCTACTGAGCAGGTGGGACAATGGTCAGCGCTGAGCAGTTATGCATGGTGGGCACAATTTGACAGATTTAATTGGCTGCCACTTTGGCAGCATCTGTTAAAGCACAAGTCTGTCTCCAAGAAGATTATTGTGTTTGCGGATGAGATGGATATGACAAAATAATCTGTCATCAGTGCATCTGTTGTGTTTCTAGTAATCCCGCAGTTCTTTGTTTGCCCGGTTGATTGATTGTTCTGAATATTTGAGAGCAAAATAAAAGTATTTTGCCATCAAACTATCCTCGTTTGTTGACAGCAGATGTCTTACATGTTGTTTTTCAGCTTCAACTCTGAAGGAAAAAAATAATATTGTTGCTTCAACAGTATTTATATTTAATACCAGCGGATGAGTCTGGTTTTCTTGTTCGGACCAGATTCGACAGCCTCTCCAAAGAACTGCACAGCGTGTGTGTGTCTGTGTGTGTGTGTCTGACCCCGCACTATGAATTCAGTGTTTCAAAGAGCATCCTTAGGGCCGTGCTAAGTGATGACACCCACGCAGCACTGCTGTTGAAGGACCTGAAGCCATATATGGAGCAAAGGAAGCAATCAAGCCTTCTCTTCTGTCTGTCTGTCTGTCTAGCTGTCGGTCTGTCTGTCATCCTTTAATGAGGCCACTGATTTATTTCACCTGTGATGGTTTACAAGGAAGACAAAGTGATTGGGAAAACCAGGAGCAAATTGCGCCGATAGTGATCACGTGGATTGTTCTGCCTGATTGAGCGTTGTTTGACTGTTTGTTTTCGAGCTGTAAATAAAACATAATGTGTGATTTTGATTTGTTTAGTTTAAAAACAACAACAATCCTCACAATATAGCCTGCGATTGCATTTGAAATACCTTGTCTACACATTGAAACCTCAAGATAATTCAGTTAAATGTTGCCCGTCGTCATGATACATTGGAGCATGCCGGGTTCTGTTGCAGTTTTATCTGCTTGTTACTGAAGTCTCTATTTCCATCTTCAGGGGTTATTAGAGAGTTAGCGTCAACTTTTGTGCTTTTAATTAGTTTAGTGGTCCCATAGAGAATGATGGCTGATTTCCTCAGAGCAGTTTTAAATAAGAGCTTCCTGAAGAATTTTGAATTTCCTTGGATCCAGTCGTCTGTTTATTTGAATTATGCATAGCAAACGTAAAGGCCTGTGTCACGCTGTCTTGTGGATAAACAGAAGGTGTCATTTGTGCACACAGAGATGTTCAACCATCCTGCAGAAATAAATTGTCACCATTGTGGTTTAGGCTGCAAGGAAAACCAAAACAAATCTTAATTCTGCAATTATAATATTAAGTATCAACCGCCGCTGAGCCGTTACCTTCGTCCTCATGCGATGATGACTCATATCTCCAGCCCCGCATTGTGTGCTGAATTTAACTTCATTCCAAAGCTCTTCCTGTCCTAGACGGCATCTCTGTCTGTCCCTTATTGAAATATTAAGGCCAAAGCTTGCCTCTTAAAAAAAACCTTTGCCTCATTTTCCACCATGGACTGAGCGATCAGCTCAGTTCACCTTTCTTAATGTGTCAGATTGGCCACCAATATCAGTCAAGCCTGTTATGAGGTTCAGACCATGTGAGAAGACGACACAGTTACTTTGCTGCATGATAAGAACTTTGCTTGGGAAAGTCAGTATTAGTTGACTTGTCAGATTTCCGGACATTCTCTGACTTATTGCTCTTCCATCTTCACTGGCTGCATTTACATGGACACATTTAATCGGATTAAAAGCCTGATCGGAATAAAAATGCTTCATGTACGCACACCAAATTCGGAATAGTCTGACCCGATCAAGGTCATTCCGATCAAGATTTTATTCCAATTGAGAGGGGTGGCTTTTGCCGTTGCCGGAGATATTAAAGGCGGAAAGTAACAGCGCAAATGGGAATAATGCGCAAAATAACGCTAACGTTTCAAGCGGAAAAGGGCAGAGTGATGTTTTGTTTACAACGGAAGTTGCTACGGCTTCTTCTACGACTATTTCCGGTAGTGCGCATGTCAAAATAATTTATACAGATCGAAAGTGTCCATGTAAACGCAGCCAGTGTCTTACTCTGACTAAACATGGAGCTGTTGGAGGGGCTCGGGCTCGTGCTCGAACCACCGCGGCCCATTATCTGTGTCTTTGGGCTGACACCGCTGGTCTCTCTCTGCTCAGACTCTTTACTTACTGGGCTGTTTATGTGAATGGCACTGTGGTAATTATATTTTTTAATAGTAGGTTGTTTTAACACCACTGATTAGCAGCAGTTCTGAATCAGTGATAGGTCAAAAAGGGAAGATGGTAATTCACTGGACTAATTCTATGAAATAGAACCGGAACAGAGTCCATTAATCATTTGGAGGATTACTTTATAAAATGGTGAACTCAATAATAAAATGCCAGACATCTCCGTGCAGGCCATTTGTAAATGCCAACTCTTGCTTTTCTATGCTTTATTTGATAAACTAAATACATTTGGGCTTCCAGTGTTGGTCTGACAAAACCAGCCCGACAGTGTGTTGGGCTTGATGAAACTGATGTTTACTAGTAGTGACAGAAAAACTGCTGAATAAGTTTAGAAATCTTGAAACACCCCGAAGGATTGAAAGCATCTTGCTTTAAATCAGTGTTTTGCCTATTTAAACAATTCAGAGGACCTCAGGTCAGGTCTAATCTTACAACCTGATAAGAACACATTTAGAAATTAATTTTTCTTTTGCTCAGTGTTTTTTTGGGGGATACTAAAATTATCCAAGGTGATGATGTCATATTCTCTACCCCACTTTGCATTTCTTGTTACCTTGGTGCCATGAACAGTCCAAAAGAAAATACATACACATAATACAATAAGACTAATCAGTGAAACCAACCATGCAGTAATCACTCATTCCTTATCAGCTTATTGATTTTCCTTTGGAGTGATACATTTGTGGGTCGTGTGGAAAACATGTCATATTTTATTTTTGCTCTGACCAGTTGGCCAGTTTCGGTCTTTAATTTTTCTCCAGAATTTAGTAGTAAGTGAAGTGAATTATTGACTTTCATTTACTGCAGTTATATTTGTTGCAAAACATCCTGTAGTTCTTTTTTTTTTTTTTTTAAGAGGGTTATGTAACGGTATAAGATTAAGGCTTTTATTGTCCTTTCTGAAGGACAATAAATATTAGTTTTGTTTATCTAATATTGACATAAACCCCACTGCTCAATGCCTAATTAAGCCCGAGCGCCTATCCTAGTATTACTTTATTCTTCAAATGGCCCCTATTATCATGACTCATTTTTTATATTTAAGCAGCTGCTTTTCATGCTAGTATTCCATATCCACCATCCATTGTTCTTGTAATAAAACCACTTGTTCTTCCAGTCAACACATCTCCTGCTTACACTCATCTTGTCCTTCACCTCCAGCGCCCCATTCAAAACTGGCACCGCTCATTGAAAGCACGTGCAAATTTCTTTCCACAGGTACTCCTAACATACATCAATGTCCTACAATCAACTACTAACACTCTGCAGCACACGCTTTTTGCACCGCTATAGTCCCAGAGAGAATCACACACACACGCGCACAGTGTCATTAGGAGGCTGAATAGAGAATTTGTGTACAAGGCCAGAGTGCTTGTAAGACGCGCACTCTGTCGATTATTTTGGTCTCCACAGGCAATCATTTACAAAAGCATCCCCTTCTCACCTCCTCCCAGTTCAGTCCACTGAAACCGGTGCTTGTGTGTTTGTGTTTGTGTTTGTGTGTGTGTGTGTGTGTGTGCACATAAGTGTTAAATCAGTCACCGCGCTATTGGCGAGGCGATGCTTTGCTGCGCTGTTTGCATGCTGGAGTGCGGTGTGCTGAGGAGGTCCCACTTGTTTGGAGAATGGGGTGCATGGACATGAGTCATACACAATGTGATGCAACACAGCGTCGCAGATTTGAATTATGGGGCAATGAGCAATGAGGTCATCACAGGGCTGGGGGCTAGAAATCTCCCAGGGTTGTGGTGTAACACAGCATTTCTTATCAATGGAGGAAACTGCAGCATGGCTCGGAAACGCAGTATTGTTTAAGGTCCTTATTCTACCACGCAAATAATGGACTGGGTCAGTTTACTTAAGCGACGGAGACAATGGAAGGGGAATTCTGGTGTGATTACTGCAAATATATTTTTTTTTAGCACCACAGTGGAGAATTCATTTTGAATGACTGCTATAGAATGTACCTGGGTATGAACAGACAGTTACGTTGTTTAGGTTTTTCCATTTCCCTCATCTTTTACAGCATTTACATGCACGTGTTATCCACCACGCTGCATCCAATGATATTTTCCATATCTTTCTTTTGTCAGTGGAATCTCAACAATCAGCGTCTGCTAATAGCATCATCCCCAGGCCCCTCTTAAATGTCCTGCTTACTGGGCTTTTACTTTAACTGCATTACATACATTTTCCACTCCTTGTTCATCTGGTTCCTTTTAGCATAAACCAGACTGCAAGATCTAACTTGATTCAGTTGATGTGATTGGTTGTTTGATGGTGAATAAAAAAGCCCCCCCCCAAAAAAACTCACCACCGTAGCCTTTCAGCAGTACAGCTGCGATCTTGATTGATATCGAATGGTATTTTCATTTCAAGTCTTTGTGAGTATTGATCTGGAGCTTTCACGATGGTGCAGTTTGTTGTATGCCAAAGACAAGGATGACGCAACAGTCATGCTTGATGGGGGGGGGGGGAAATATACCAATGTTCAATGGGTTACTAATCGACATTTATCATTCCCAGTGTTTTATGTTTCCTTCACGTCAATGACTTTTCATCAGTGTAAATATAGCTACTACTGCATATGCATTGATCGCCCTTGACTACCGAGTGAATATCGCTTCGGATCTGACAAAGGAGCTTGAGTCATCTAGCTTGCTGTTAGCACGTTCTCAACACGTGACTCTAAGACAAGCTGTGTGGTTTGGCTTCTGCTCAGGAAAGGACATCTTATTTGGGCATTTGAGATAAAGACGGCATGTCCCTTTTGGCATGTAGTAGCACCCGTCAATTTGCCCCTGATGTGTCTCGTACATTTGCAATAAAAAAAAAGAACCCATTTTAAAACCACCTTTACCACCGGAGCCTGATACTGTCACTCTAAGACAGATGAGCTCTGCTCAGTCCTGTGGGCCTGCAGCAATAACGACTATGAGCATATGTCTGTGTTCTGACCACGTGAGGAATTGCATGCCGCTCCTCCTGCAGTGTGCTTGAGTGTGTTTTGAACCCGCGATGTGCTCCAGTTCAGATGCTAGATGTGTAAAAGATAAGACAGTATCAATCATGTGTATCAAGATCTGACTTGCAGGGAATTGAAGGAGGATCTTTAGTGCAGGGCGATGCAGTGATTGCTTTTGATAAATAACATCTGGTACTTTCAATTTTTGTGTAAAACCTGCACAATTTCTATGGTTGCAAATACATGTTTAGGTGGCTGTTTGTGTTTATTTCTATGTGTCTGGGTGTGTATGTATGCTCATCCTTTGAAAGATCTCATTGTCCAGGATTGAGTACAGTTGGTTACAGTTCACTGGTTCACAATTGCCAGAAAACCAGTCAGCCAGTGTTTTGTTTCATCATGTGCACCACCCTCTCTTATTCACACTCTATCACTTTCTCTCGTCCAAGGATTTATGTGGGCCACATAGACAAGAGTATTTAATTTTATGCCTGGATAGACCATTGCTCCATATTGTTCATGGTTATATTGAATCTGTTGAAGCCCAAGGGAGAGTTGTGGTTTTAATATGAACATATAAGGGACCTTACCAATTAGGGAGACTCTGCATTGTTTCCGTTGTAAATGCCAGAAATAGCTACAAATAGGCACCGTACCATTTCTGGGGCGCTGATTATGCGATCTATTGTTTAAAGCACAATTACAAAGGCTAATAGATGAAAAGCCTCAATGAGAACACACTTTAGAGTAATCCTAAGTACATACAGCAGGCTCATGAGTAATGGTAACAGCACGAGACATCAATACAACCACTGTCTCTTATGATGGAAACCATGCCCTTTTATAGTGAGAAAACTCTCAACATGTCCCACATGGAATCAATTCTCTCTTTTTGTTTTGTTTTTTAGGAAGCGATTGAGCCCTAAGACTCATAAAACAGCCCCTTCCTTCTCCTCATCACGTCTATCCATTGTTCAGTCAGGCAAAGCCATTTGCCAAAGCTTTCACGATTGTGAAAGCTCTTAGCATTCACCATTTATCCATCTAAAGCTTTGTCTTTTGTCCTTATCTTTGCATCTCTGCTGACTCCTCTCAAAGGAGCCTTCTCACCTTCATTTGATCTAAACCTTGCTTCAGTCTCCATTTCTGACCTCAGACAATCAATGAATGTTAATCCTGCATTCATATGGGAAGCCAGCTGCTGAATTTTCTAAAACTTTTGTAGCAATATGAATATGAATTTGAACCATATAGATGCCGACATATTATCCATTCGATAGTCAGGCAGTTTAAAAAGTGGCATCCCATTTTCTGCAAAATGATCAAATATGACCAGGTCCTGACTTCTGACCCAGACGCCGTTGAATCTTAACCTGGACCTGAAAACTGTCATCTATAAAGGTTAATATTGGATGTATTTTCTATTTCTTTTAAATTTGCCTTTCTATTTTAACAATGCTCCTTTTCTAGCATATATTTTACAGTGACCCCGGAAGCGCTCAGATTCGCTGCCAGAGCTCAAACCTCAATATTTTTGATAAACTCTGAAAAACAAGTCAGACAGAGGGAAGCACCGAAGAGATGCCACGAGAACCTAGGCACTGAAAACATCTTTTTAATCCAGCATGGATAGACTTTACATATTCATTCGAACCATTGGCAGCTCAAAACCAGCATGTCTCATAAAGCTGCAGTGTCACGCGTCGCCTCTGTACAAAGCACATGACATCTTTTCATCTCGCTTGTGACACCAATGCATAATGCAAATCAAATTTTAGAATATTACGCATGAGGAAATATTGCATTCTTCTAATCAAACATTTTCGTATGTTTGTACCTTGCATTAAAAAGGGTCAATGACAATATCAACCTATTAAAAAAAAAAAAAAAAAAAAAAGAGGCCTGAGTCCTTCCACACAGAAGAATATCTGAGAGTTCCTCTTTCAGTTCTCTCAACAACAAGAATGAAAACAAGAACAGTGACATAAGATGATGCTGACAATACATTCCCGTTACATTTTCCATGCATGCCAAATGATGTATGGATAGGGTTAAGTAACAAAAATATTTAGAGATTATTGAAATATTCCATTATGGTTAAAAGTAATTGCGTGTCTGCAGCAGGAGCGATGGATGAGCTGCAGGACCATCACCATGCTAACCTTAATATCCTTACTTTTAGTTTTCACCTTGCTAACGGGCAAACGATTAATCCTCCTGGACGAACGGCGGTCCTTATCGGCTGGTAGGCGACAACAGATAGCAAACCAATTCATGTGTGGCTTTGCGGTGGACATCTGTTTCTTCTGATGAAAAAACGACAACAAAGCAAAACTAGAATTTAGCCGAACTAAAGCAGTGCCGCGCCACTCAGGCATCTGTAATAATCTTTTTCCTCTTTTCAATTTGGTCCTGGAAATAGGCCTTAATGAAAAATCTAATTTCCCATTTAGCGGCCCGCTCCTAATATGAGCCTGCTCCTTCAGCCCCTTGCCTGTACATCCAGATGTGTTACCATGCCTCCATTCCTGATTCATTGATCTCTCCACCACTGAGCTGCTCTGTATATATGGTGTTTGGAGAGACAAGAACAAAGGGGCTGCATTGGTGGTGGGGGAACTCGCTAATGCTCTGTTGCTTCTGAGAGCTTTCATCGTGGGTGTATGAACTGAATAAATGAGGTCTTGCAAACACATGCATGCACACAAATGCATGGTACAGTCAACTCAGCTTTTGTTGTAGCCTCTGCCCACCCAACCAATGAGATATTGCTCATGCCCTCCTGTGCTTAGTAATATACCCAATTACTGCACAGCCCTGCCAGAGAGCGCCACAGAAGTCGAGGCTCTAACACACTGTAAAATGCATGCGTGTGTGTGTGTGTGTGCCAGTATGTGTGTATTACAGTGTTTGGATGCACTTGACTTTATGAACTTGTTTTGGTGAAATCTGAATGAAATCTTTCTGCTGCACAGTTAAAGATTTTGAAACAGCAAATTCATGGCCAAACAGATATGCTGTATGCTGTTTCTTCCACTTCATCCACTCTCCCATTAAGCATCAAAACACACACATACACACACACACACAAATATGATATTAGTTTGCGTATCAAGAGGTATACACAAACTCACAATCCAATGTCTATCACAATACACACAGTTGAGACTGACCCTGGTCAGATGAGGTTGAAAGGTTTACCCTAAAGAGAAGGGGGTTTGGGGAAAGGGTGGAAGTAGGCACTGTGAACAACGTACTCTATATATGCATTCATCTTCTGAGCCGCTTTGTCCGTTACCGGGTTGCGGGTCGTGCAGGAGCATATCCCAGCAGTCAACGGGCGAGAGGCGGGGTGAAACCTGAACTAGCCGCCAGTTCATCGCAGGGCCACGGTGATGCAAAACAGAACGAGATGCATAGGCTGTTAGGGAACGTATGCGAGACGCCTTATTATACAAGTCGGTATCACCGGCGGCACGGCGGCGTAGTCGGTGGCCGCGGGTTTTCTTCAGGGTCTCCGGTTTCCTCCCACCTCCAAAAACATGCACGTTCGGTGTGTTGTCCGCCCATAGCCAGCTGGGATCTAGGCTCCAGCAGACCCATAACCTGCAAGGCGGATAAGTGGCTGTCGACGATATGATTGAGGTCGTCTCATCTACAAGAAAATGGATGGATGGATGGATGGGACAGTTTGACTGTATATGACTGACACTGCATTCTAGGACCAGAGCAGATGATTTCCCTCTCTGATGGGTCTGAGAGTAGTACTCCCCCCACCCCCCACCCCCAAAAAAAGTAACATACAGACCCATATAAATAATCCCAGTCATCACTTTTAACCCACTAGAAGTGGGCTGTGAAGCTGTGCTCCCTGTCTGCATTTTCTTCATTATGCTGTTTGGGACATGTGTAAGCACTCCCTGTTTGGCCATTGTGTCTGTGACCCCTTTCCAAAACTAGTGGAGGTGTTTTTTGAGGGTTTGGGCTCTGAGCCGGTAACTAAGCCAGACTAATTTAGAATGCTTCACTCACAATCCACAAATCCTGCTCATTCTGCCTTTAAGAGGTCGTTAGCCGGCAGAGGATACGCACACACACACACACACACATGCACATACGCCGTGCACCCCAACCATAAGTGTGCACAAGTGGCTTGTGAACTGTCTTGTGTTTCAGCGGGTTATGGGCTATTCGCACAATTTGGAGGAGGCTGTTATTCGCATTGCACCTCACATTCACTACGTGTTATAGCTAGTATCTGTCTCTATTGAGTTCAGCGAGCGTGAATAACCCCTGACCTCCCCCCTCTCTTTTTTCTTTCTGTCTCTGCTTTTACTCTTTGTCCAGGACTAGGAGGTCCTCCAGCTGTCACTGAGATGTGATTCTCTGGATTGCTTTTCACTTGGACAAAGCAAAGTGCACTAACAGGTAGGAATAAGTTGAATACATATTCTATGATACTATCATCACTTTAAACATTAAACAGTAATGTTGACTTAAGTTTATTCCTATTTACAGAAGTCCTATTTAAGCATTGGGGTAGTCACAAACAAGATAAAAATCACACCTGCTGTGTTATATTTGCTGACTCTACAGTACACATTATGCTTTTTTAGAACCCAAATATGACCCATTGTTCTCTCAGGAGATGTTAGGGTTCCATCTGTGCTAGGAAAGGCGCTAATTAGCCCCACAAATACGTCCTCTTAAACCTACTAACCCAATCAAATGTGACTCACCAAGACAACAACAAAAAAGAAAAGCACAGCCTGCAATGAGCAGCAAAAGCCGCAACATCATTTACTAGGTAGCGTAAAAGTGCACAGACGATCTGTGGTGACAGTTCAGTTCCAGAGAGAATACACAATGCTGCACAGAAATGGAGCAAACATGAAAATTAACTGCAGTCAGTTTGCTGCTGAATGCAGGCATCAGCAGGAGTTTCACCACAAACTCCAGACCTTCATCTGCCCATGATGCCACTTCTACATCTTATTTACTGGGTATTTACAAGGTGAGCCGGGCTTGTAAAAATGTCGAATTTACGAGCTCCTTTTTAATTAGATATACTGTCTCCTAGAGTCGGGCTGATGAATTGCACGTTCAATGTATTGACGATAGATGAGGGTGCAGTTCTTGTGTATTGACAGCTAGTCAGACTGTCCGTGGTTGACAACAGTTTTATTTTCAAAGAGGAGAAATATGTTTCGTCTTTGCAGAGATGCAACCCCCTAAGGCCATGTTTTATGTGTGATCCGATTTTTAATTGATTGAATTGGCTGTGAGTTCTCTCTTGCTTGCTCCTACATTTGGCAAATATAAAACAAATTACTGACAGAAAACATTTCAAAATAAAAATATGAATTAAAATTACGTTCATGAGTTGCAAAATCTTTTTACAGCAGACTGTTAATAAGGTTGCTTAATATTGTGTGAGTAAAGTGTGTGTTTAATATACTTCCTGAACACATCCTTCATTCCACAGTCTTTCCTTCCTTGACTCTTATATGACTCTGAATGCTGCTTTGAAATCTAATTCTGTGATATCAAGGCTGCATTTTGTCTGTTTTTTTCTTTTAACAATGGGCACAAAGAAAGAACAACAGGAAAGGGGATACATGCATTTCCATCTATCCATTTTCTTGTGGGGGATATATCATTCTTCTTATTTTCCTTTGTGTGAAACAGGTGTTTCCTGCTCCGGATGCACAAACACACAACCTAAATTTTCCACAAAGCCAAATGAGAGCACAGATTGAAATACAATCAGAATCAGTTTTATTGGTTAAACAATTGCGTGTAAAATGAGTCATGCGGCAGCACAGTACACGTAAGCATGGGCAGATGAACAGATTAACGGTCTCCTGGTGGTGCAGTCACAACAAATAAAACTGAAATTAATAATCTTACCTACTTTCAAAACTAACATTATATAAAGTGGTTAACATTTTTAAAATTTCCTGTCACTTTGGTCAAGTCTGGGTTATTTTTTAAAGAAGTAGACATAAATGAATTAGCATTTAAGCTGCAGATACACCTCTCTCTCCTCTCTCTCTTTTTCACACACACACACACACGCACACACACACACACACACACACACGCATATTGTCTTGTAATGTGACCTTTCCTTTGAGCGGGGAGGCTTTTGTCCTAAAACAATTGCATCCATATTGCCAACCATGCCAGTCACTGCCATCCACACAGCTGCTCGAGTAAGGCCGCAGATTGTTTGAGGTCCAAGTTGAAGGCAGGCACTTGTGCCATGTATTGACGTGCGCGCGTCTGTGCCTATGAATTTTTGTCTGCACTGACTATGTGTCGAAGATCCATGCCGGTTTTCCAGAATAAGCAGATGGGCCTTTACAATTATATGCAGCCATCTTCCCTCATGTAAACACATGCATGGATCCACACACAAGGCCGCATAGCCAGATGCATGCAGACGGTAATATCAACAGACCTAAGCATGAATGTCTCAAAAAAAACCTCAGTTTAAATACACCAGTCTTGTATTGACCTGCAATAACAGATAGACTCAGTGGAAATGAGACTCAAAGGTCATATTTTTAACTTGTAGTCGAACAGTAGCTGTAAAAATCCCGGGATTATAAATCCCACAGCAACTTCTATCAGGGCTGCGACCTCTGGACACTTAACCTTTAACTATTTCACTGGAGTGTCTCAGTGTCCAATAGTGCAAGACAGTGTGGCATGGCTGTGCCGTGCAGATCCCAGGTGTGATTGTGTTAATGTGTGAACGTGGCCCTGCCTTCCTTCCTCTCAGCTGCTCACCATTGACATTCATGCAAACGTGAATGTGTTCTTTCTTAGTCATTGAGCCATGCCTAATGAGGCTTATGACTTTATGGCAGACACATGTGTGACATTTTTGGGCTCTATTCCAGTTTAGAGTGTAAACAATTTAATTCCTAATTTCTTCTAATTCCATTCAAGGTAAATTTGATGTTAGTTTTACAATTAATTGTTGATCCAATAGTTTATTTTGCTATGTCTGCTGCTGTTGTCTGGTGGCTGAGCATCCTGTTGTCTGTGCTAAAGATACCAGTCTGTCCCATGTGCATTTTGTTCCCTCGCCCAGGATATGGCAGCAGGAGAGTAAATACACACACACACAAATGCAGCGTTTACCACCTACAATCACAAATATCTTGCCACCTGAGTACAGTGCTACAATCCCCTAGTCACCCCCCCCCCCCCCCCCCAAACACACACACGCACACACATACACACTGCAAGAGGGAATAGCCCACGGAGATGCTCTTTGTCAACAAGCAGTTATTTAGGGCCACTGTATTCCTGGAAGGACTGGCCATCTTATTTGTGCGAAGAGTCGGTGTGAAACAAAACAAGTTAAGGCAATTACCATCACTTCTCTCCTATTTGGGGTGTCCGGCTTATAAACTGGTGCTAATTGTGTAAAGTGGAAGAGAGGATATAGCAAACATAAATCAATAACTGGCTTGGCATGATGATGAGCAGATGCACTAACAGATGCTTTCTTTATGTCTCTGTTTACTCTGTTACATTTTTACTTTTGCATATGCAGATTGATTGTTGTTTAATTTTAGGGCTGCAGAATACGTTTTGGCAAAAACAGTCACTCACTTTCTAGCTGCAGAATTGTACACATTTGGAAGGATGAAAAAGTTTAAGCGGATGACAAAACATGAAAGCTCTTTATTTATTCATGCAGCCATTAATGGTTTCTATCAGATTATCTTGGTATGCCGCCCTGTGAAAATACAGTCAAAAATCTATTTGTGTCTGAGTAAAAATGTAATATATTTGAATTTGTTTTCATTGGAAAAACAACAACAACAATTCTCTGACTGGTTTTTTCCTTAGTGTTATGTTAATCAGATTAAATCTCATGTACAACTAAAAAACTTATTTTAAAGACATAAAAGTGTATAATATGACATCAAAATATGAAAAAACACGTAGTTAAGCAACAATAATGGAATATTGCTTATGTGTTATTGCAATAGTATCATATAAATCATTATTAAAATATTCTGTCTATATAGTATGGTTAATTGCAATTAACCTACTGTATGTATTTTTGGTGAGCCACTTTCCAGCAAAAGGTCAAGATATTACTCTTTATTCTTTAGACTAATCATTCTCATTGAGGAATCACTTGGTGACAGTGAGAGAAAGAAAAACTGCCTTTCCACAGGCATAAACTTTGAGCAGATCCAGATTCAAGATGATGGTGCTTCAGCTGATGGTGCTTCAGTGTGTTAGAATCAGATAAAGGAAATGATAAATATTCCAAAATACATTGGAAACTTATCTTTACACAGAAACAGTCAGGCCCACAAACAGCTTCTAAGAATTACTGTATATTCAATGCATCTGATTGCTCTGGTACGTTGATTGGAATTTATCAGCACACCAGGGACATAAAACTGCAATAAGATCCAGACGTCTACACTGCTGGATTTGAATACCAAATGATTAGGTTATTGATTTAGGTTGTTTGCGTCTACCGCCACAAGATGATATTGTGGCAGTGCAATCACCGTGGCTGACATTTTGCACTGTGTTTACCTTCACTGTCGCCATTGATTGCTTCAGAATCACCTCCCATGTATCCTGATAAGAGCTCATTGTGTCACCATTTTATGCTGTTTCAGGATTGATGCAGCTTATCAAAAATGCAACAACTGTGGTCTGTGCTGGGCAAGAAAAGAACCACAATGCCCTGCAATCACTGACCAACCATAGTGTGAGTGTGGGGGGGAGAAA
>NW_027180587.1:0-75000 GCF_040956055.1 Brachionichthys hirsutus | reverse complement strand
GCTGAAGTAAATCAGAACAGGGGTGGGAATCCATCTTCACCACTTCATTCCAACTCAGTCACGATGCAACCGTAAGGGAAGAGCTGGCGCATCGCCGTGACAACACAGCTCAGGTGAAACGTACCCACCCGATGTTACTCCTTAAGTTCATTGGCCGATTGAACATGAACACAGCAGGAAGCTGAGCTGATCCAGATGTGGGCAGATAGTGGATCCATACAGATGGAACTCAAGCTGCTTTTAGTGGTATCGACAAGTCAGTCTGGATTTTGGGGCAAAGCATCTCTGGCACCAAGACGCCCCACTTTATTCTCACCAGACAGATGGCGTGTGTGTAGCTGTACACACCACATCACACAGCGCTCACAAACTGGCACTTTCATTTAATTCAACTGTTGTTACTAAGACACTTGTGTTGCTCTAAATGAGAACCGTGTCTAAATCTTTTAGCACAAACTTAACAGCTGAAAGGTTTCTCCCCTGTGTGGATTCTCATGTGCCGTCTTAGAGTTCCACCCCGTGTAAATCTTTTAGCACAAGCTAAACAACTGAAAGGTTTCTCCCCTGTGTGGATTCTCATGTGCCGTCTTAGAGTTCCACCGTGTCTGAATCCTGTAGCACAAACTGAACAACTGAAAGGTTTCTCTCCCGTGTGGATTCTCATGTGCTCTCTTAGATGTCCACCGTGTCTAAATCCTTTACCACAATCCGAACAACTAAAAGGTTTCTCTCTTGTGTGGATTCTCATGTGCTCATTTAGACTTCCACCGTGTCTAAATCCTTTACCACAATCCAAACAACTAAAAGGTTTCTCTCCTGTGTGGATTCTCATGCGCTCATTTAGACTTCCACCGTGTCTAAATCCTTTACCACAATCTGAACAACTAAAAGGTTTCTCCACTGTGTGGGTTCTCATGTGCCTGAGAAGCACTGATTTAAATGGAAAACTCTTTTTACAAACTGAACAACTAACTGGTTTCACTGCTGTTTTGCCTCCACTGTGTTCCTGCAGATGTTTCTTGTCATCAGAGCTTGAAACACATTCAGAGGAGCTAACTGGTGTATTTTCAGTACTACACTCGGGTTCTTTGTGGTTTCTCAACTGCTCCAAGTCTGACCGAGGTTCACTGGTGTCCTCCAGGTCAGACCTGTCCCCGTCCTCTGGTTCAGAGTGTGACATCTCGTCTTCCTCTGGTTCTGGGCCTAAATATTCTTCTCCATCAGCCTCTGTTTTCATCTCTTCATCATGAATCTGTGAGGTGTCAGGTTTCCCTCCATCATCATCTTCACAGGGACCGAAGAGAATGTTAACTCTGTGACATCATCCTCCTCCTCCTTCAGCCATTGCAGCTGCTCTTTCTCCTGATGGATCTGGACTTCCTCCTGTTCCTCTTTGATGTGGCGCAGCTCTGGGGGGGTCGTCCTGGTCCCGATTGGGTCTGAAGTCGTGCCGTTCAGGGTCAACCTCTTCTGTTGTGGCCAACAGCTGTTCAACATCTAGACAAGACATAAATACATACATTTATATTTGGTTGTAATTGCTCAGATTAGCCTAATAATTGTTATGCAAGATTCAAACTGATAAATGTGTTTTTACAAAGAAATCTGATTTTTGAATTTGATTTCCTTAGACTTTCAGAAAGATTGTCCTGATTTTTATTCTGCCAAAAGCTACAGAAAATGAAACTACCGTTACTATATTATTGGGACCTTATTTATTTAATAGTGTTAGATTATGACTCCTGAACGTGAATATAGGGACCCGGTCCCAACTAAGCTACTTAAAGAAGTCCTCCCCTAAATTAGTATTGCTTCGCTAAATATAATTAATCTATCTTTACTCACAGGCTATGTACCCAAGTCTTTTAAAACAGCAGTCATTAAACCGCTTCTCAAAAAACCAACATTGGATCCTGATGTCTCGGCTAACTATCGGCCAATTTCAAACCTTCCATTCCTGTCAAAGCTTCTAGAGAAAGCAGTTTCCAGTCAGCTGTGTGAATTCTGACAAGACAATAAGTTATTTGAGGTTTTCCAGTCGGGTTTCAGCGCTCATCATAGCACAGAGACAGCATTAGTTAAAGTCACCAATGACCTTTAATAGCGTCTGATAATGGACTTGTCTCCGTGCTTATTTTATTAGATCTCAGTGCAGCCTTTGACACAATAGATCATCAGATTCTGTTACAGAGGCTGGAACAATCTGTTGGTGTTAGAGGATCTGCATTGAACTGGTTTAGATCATATTTATCTGATAGATTTCAGTTTGTACGTGTTCATGATAAAACTCCTACGTACACTGAAGTTAAATATGGAGTTCCACAGGGTTCAGTGCTTGGACCTATTCTGTTCACGCTGTATATGCTTCCCTTAGGTAACATTATTAAGAAACATAGCATAAATTTCCACCGCTATGCAGACGATACACAATTATACCTGTCAGTTCAGCCAGACAAGGTCGATCAGTTGGTTAGACTTCAGACGTGCCTTAAGGACATTAACTCCTGGATGACCGAGAACATCCTGTTATTAAACCTAAATAAAAGGTTCTGGTTCTTGGGCCAAAGCATCTCAGAAACGTTTGTTCTAGTGTTGGAGGAGAACTAGATGGCGTCTCAGGGTGCGTTCCCACTGCCATCGTTTGCTCCCTTTTAAAATGACCAGAGTTCCTTTCCTCGGATAATCCGCTCCGTTTGGGCCAGTGGGAACGCGCATCCGGACTCTGGAGAGAATCAAAAAAGTCTGCCTGAAAAGGAGGGTCTCGGTTCCTTTGGGCGGAGCAAAGGCAGGATCAGCTGTACGTAGCGACGCTACGCGGTGCGTCTCCGGTAGAGGAAGTACAGCGAGTACTCCAAGCTGCTCTGCAGGGGAAGCTCAGTTACCAGAAAAACTACAAGTGGTGAAACATGTACCGGTGTGTGTAGATTTAATTTACTAAATATGCGTTATAATACGTTTATCTTTTGTTCAGCAGCTCCACGGCGCTTTAACAGTCCAGCGCGGAGCGGAGAATCAGCTGCTCAGCAGCGCAATAGCTTTTCATTCCATTGTTCTTAACTGATCCGGAGACTTTACGGATCCACAGCGACTTTGTCTTTGCTAAAAAATGACTAGCGTTGTGTAACATTAATGATTTAGGCCAGAACTAAGCGGTGAACCCCAGGAAGGCTGCTGGACCGGATGGTGTCCCGGGAACGGTGGTCAAGGCGTGTGCAGAGCAGCCGTCAGGGGTCTTCACCAAGCTGTTCAACCCCTCCCTGGCGCAGGCCACCGTCCCTACATGTCTGAAGGCTGCCACCATCATCCCCACACTGAACAACACTCAAAACAATCGTATTCACAGCATCTACTGCCATTAATGCTGTTTGTGTTTAGCATAATAGCTCCATGCCCGCTGTCCTGTGTATTGTTCTTGTTTTGTTTTTGTGTGTTATTCACCTTCACTATTTATTACACTTGTGCGGAGCCTACTTAATTTCATTGCATCACTGTGTGAAATGACAGTAAAGTGCTATTCTATTCTAACTAAATGAGCTTCCCTCCTTGAATGAGCAGCAGCCGCAACCGCGCACTCGAAAAAAAATAAAACATGGGAGAGGGCGGGACTTCCCCTTCTACTTTGTCCAATCGATGGGCGCCCCTTTCAGCCACGTGACGCTGCTCCGAAAGTTCGTTTCGTGAAGAAATCACAGTGTGATTGCAGACCTTTCAGCGAATTATAAATGCAGGAATCTGCTCCCAAAGGAACCGAGTCCTCTTGGTGCAGTGGGAATGCACCCTCAGTGTCCACCAGCACCACTGCCAAGAATCTGGGGGTAATCTTTGATCAGGACCTGTCCTTTCAGTCCCAGATAAAGCACGTCTCAAGGACTGCGTTCTTTCACCTTCAGAATATTTCAAAGGTCAGGCACCTACTGACCCGAAAAGATGCAGAAAAAATAGTCCATGCTTTTGTGACTTCCAGACTGGACTACTGCAACTCCTTACTGTCCGGCTGCCCCAAAAAGGTCTATTAAACATCTCCAGCTAATCCAGAACGCAGCAGCTCGTGTTCTGATCCAGAATGCAGCAGCTCGGGTTCTGACAGGAACCAGACAGAGAACACATTTCCCCTGTTCTGCCGTCTCTGCTTCCTGTTAGGGAACAAATTGAATATAAAATCCTTCTACTCACTTTTAAAGCCCTCACCGGCCAGGCCCCTCCTTACCTTACAGAGATGATTATCCCATATTGCCCCACTAGAACCCTGAACACATGCAGGTCTCTGCTTTTAATTAATTAGTGTTATAATTAAAGTCAGTGAACATCAACCTTCTGGTCTCTGGTCAGAACCTCTGCTTAAACAGATCGTTAGCCTTCCTCAGGAACTGAACCGAACCTCTGCTGGACTTCACAGAACCGGATCTAGACAGACCAACCAGCACCAGCTGCTCGTATTTGCTTTATGGATCGAGCCCTTGGACTGGTTGCATGTGGAGGAACCAGAACGGACTCCTGAGCTGGACTTCCTGAACTCAGACACACAAACATGGTCCTTTGATTTAACCCCAACAGTATTCAGTAAATGTACCGAGCTCCATCCCAGCAGTGAGAACCAGAACCAGAACCAGAACCAGACTGGACCAACCTGCTCTCTGGAGGTGGACTCGAGGACCCAGAACAGCGTCCAGCAGCTTCTGTCCCCCCCGAAGCTGCTCCTCGTACTTCGCTAGCGTTCTTTCAAGCTGCTCGATGATGTCTTCAGCAGCAGCAGTTAGTCGCTGCCGGACGAAAGCTCTCAGCGTCCGGACGTCACTCATTCTGACTCCGCCCAGCAGCAACGACCCTTCACAGCCTCTTTGTCCCCGGCTAGCAGGCTAAGCTAGCTCCACTAGCTCCAGCTGCTACCGTGTTCCGGTAACGAGAACAGAACAGAGTCTCTCCAGACAGCCGGTGAGACCGGAAGCCGCCAGAAAGCCTCTTTGCCGTTTACCGGAGCTCGAGCTGCTGCCGAGGCCGGAAACTTCTCCCGCCGCTGAGGCTGCTAGCAGTAGCCTCGTGTTGCTTCTTCTTCTACGGTTTTCTTCTCAGTCTTCTTCTACGATGGCGGTAGTCAAAGGGCTCTCCAGCTCACTGCTGCCACCGTCTGGACAGGAGGGTGGATCAGCTTTATTGAGAACTATTGAGGTCCCATTTTCTACCCTTTTTACAGAAGTTAACGCAGTTCTCAGGAGCTCACATGAAATATGGTCAAAATAACAAACAGATGCTGCAGGACAGCGTCCCTCATTCCTGTCTCAAACAGATGCTGCAGGACAGCGTCCATCATTTCTGTCTCAAACAGATGCTGCAGGACAGCGTCCCTCATTTCTGTCTCAAACAGGTGCTGCAGGACAGCGTCCCTCATTTCTGTCTCAAACAGATGCTGCAGGACAGCGTCCCTCATTTCTGTCTCAAACAGATGCTGCAGGACAGCGTCCCTCATTTCTGTCTCAAACAGATGCTGCAGGACAGCGTCCCTCATTTCTGTCTCAAACAGATGCTGCAGGACAGCGTCCCTCATTTCTGTCTCAAACAGATGCTGCAGGACAGCGTCCCGCATTTCTGTCTCAAACAGATGCTGCAGGACAGCGTCCCTCATTTCTGTCTCAAACAGATGCTGCAGGACAGCGTCCCTCATTTCTGTCTCAAACAGATGCTGCAGGACAGCGTCCCTCAATTCTGTCTCAAACAGGTGCTGCAGGACAGCGTCCCTCATTTCTGTCTCAAACAGGTGCTGCAGGACAGCGTCCCTCATTTCTGTCTCAAACAGATGCTGCAGGACAGCGTCCCTCAATTCTGTCTCAAACAGATGCTTCAGGACAGCGTCCCTCGTTTCTGTCTCAAACAGATGCTGCAGGACAGCGTCCCTCATTTCTGTCTCAAACAGATGCTGCAGGACAGCGTCCCTCATTTCTCTCTCAAACAGATGCTTCAGGACAGCGTCCCTCGTTTCTGTCTCAAACAGATGCTGCAGGACAGCGTCCCTCATTTCTGTCTCAAACAGATGCTGCAGGACAGCGTCCCTCATTTCTCTCTCAAACAGATGCTGCAGGACAGCGTCCCTCATTTCTGTCTCAAACAGATGCTGCAGGACAGCGTCCCTCATGTCTGTCTCAAACAGATGCTGCAGGACAGCGTCCCTCGTTTCTGTCTCAAACAGATGCTGCAGGACAGCGTCCCTCGTTTCTGTCTCAAACAGATGCTGCAGGACAGCGTCCCTCATTTCTGTCTCAAACAGATGCTGCAGGACAGCGTCCCTCATTTCTGTCTCACACAGATGCTGCAGGACAGCGTCCCTCATTTCTGTCTCACACAGATGCTGCAGGACAGCGTCCCTCCTTTCTGTCTCAAACAGATGCTGCAGGACAGCGTCCCTCATTTCTGTCTAACAGATGCTTCAGGACAGCGTCCCTCGTGTCTGTCTCAAACAGATGCTGCAGGACAGCGTCCCTCGTTTCTGTCTCAAACAGATGCTGCAGGACAGCGTCCCTCGTTTCTGTCTCAAACAGATGCTGCAGGACAGCGTCCCTCGTTTCTGTCTCAAACAGATGCTGCAGGACAGCGTCCCTCATTTCTGTCTCAAACAGATGCTGCAGGACAGCGTCCCTCATTTCTGTCTAACAGATGCTTCAGGACAGCGTCCCTCGTTTCTGTCTCAAACAGATGCTGCAGGACAGCGTCCCTCGTTTCTGTCTCAAACAGATGCTGCAGGACAGCGTCCCTCGTTTCTGTCTCAAACAGATGCTGCAGGACAGCGTCCCTCGTTTCTGTCTCAAACAGATGCTGCATGACAGCGTCCCTCATTTCTGTCTCACACAGATGCTGCAGGACAGCGTCCCTCATTTCTGTCTCAAACAGATGCTTCAGGACAGCGTCCCTCGTTTCTGTCTCAAACAGATGCTGCAGGACAGCGTCCCTCGTTTCTGTCTCAAACAGATGCTGCAGGACAGCGTCCCTCGTTTCTGTCTCAAACAGATGCTGCAGGACAGCGTCCCTCATTTCTGTCTCAAACAGATGCTGCAGGACAGCGTCCCTCATTTCTGTCTCAAACAGATGCTGCAGGACAACGTCCCTCATTTCTCTCTCAAACAGATGCTGCAGGACAGCGTCCCTCGTTTCTGTCTCAAACAGATGCTGCAGGACAGCGTCCCTCATTCCTGTCTCAAACAGATGCTGCAGGACAGCGTCCCTCGTTTCTGTCTCAAACAGATGCTGCAGGACAGCGTCCCTCGTTTCTGTCTCAAACAGATGCTGCAGGACAGCGTCCATCATTTCTGTCTCAAACAGATGCTGCAGGACAGCGTCCCTCATTTCTGTCTCAAACAGATGCTGCAGGACAGCGTCCCTCATTTCTGTCTCAAACAGATGCTGCAGGACAGCGTCCCTCGTTTCTGTCTCAAACAGATGCTGCAGGACAGCGTCCCTCGTTTCTGTCTCAAACAGATGCTGCAGGACAGCGTCCCTCATTTCTGTCTCAAACAGATGCTGCAGGACAGCATCCCTCATTTCTGTCTCACACAGATGCTGCAGGACAGCGTCCCTCGTTTCTGTCTCAAACAGATGCTTCAGGACAGCGTCCCTCGTTTCTGTCTCAAACAGATGCTGCAGGACAGCGTCCCTCATTTCTGTCTCAAACAGATGCTGCAGGACAGCGTCCCTCATTTCTGTCTCAAACAGATGCTGCAGGACAGCGTCCCTCATTTCTGTCTCAAACAGATGCTGCAGGACAGCGTCCCTCATTTCTGTCTCACACAGATGCTGCAGGACAGCGTCCCTCATTTCTGTCTCAAACAGATGCTTCAGGACAGCGTCCCTCGTTTCTGTCTCAAACAGATGCTGCAGGACAGCGTCCCTCATTTCTCTCTCAAACAGATGCTGCAGGACAGCGTCCCTCATTTCTCTCTCAAACAGATGCTGCAGGACAGCGTCCCTCATTTCTGTCTCAAACAGATGCTGCAGGACAGCGTCCCTCGTTTCTGTCTCAAACAGATGCTGCAGGACAGCGTCCCTCATTTCTGTCTCAAACAGATGCTGCAGGACAGCGTCCCTCATTTCTGTCTCACACAGATGCTGCAGGACAGCGTCCCTCATTTCTGTCTCAAACAGATGCTTCAGGACAGCGTCCCTCGTTTCTGTCTCAAACAGATGCTGCAGGACAGCGTCCCTCATTTCTGTCTCAAACAGATGCTTCAGGACAGCGTCCCTCGTTTCTGTTTCAAACAGATGCTGCAGGACAGCGTCCCTCGTTTCTGTCTCAAACAGATGCTGCAGGACAGCGTCCCTCGTTTCTGTCTCAAACAGATGCTGCAGGACAGCGTCCCTCGTTTCTGTCTCAAACAGATGCTGCAGGACAGCGTCCCTCGTTTCTGTCTCAAACAGATGCTGCAGGACAGCGTCCCTCGTTTCTGTCTCAAACAGATGCTGCAGGACAGCGTCCCTCATTTCTGTCTCACACAGATGCTGCAGGACAGCGTCCCTCATTTCTGTCTCAAACAGATGCTTCAGGACAGCGTCCCTCGTTTCTGTCTCAAACAGATGCTGCAGGACAGCGTCCCTCATTTCTGTCTCAAACAGATGCTTCAGGACAGCGTCCCTCGTTTCTGTCTCAAACAGATGCTGCAGGACAGCGTCCCTCGTTTCTGTCTCAAACAGATGCTGCAGGACAGCGTCCCTCGTTTCTGTCTCAAACAGATGCTGCAGGACAGCGTCCCTTGTTTCTGTCTCAAACAGATGCTGCAGGACAGCGTCCCTCATTTCTGTCTCAAACAGATGCTGCAGGACAGCGTCCCTCATTTCTGTCACAAACAGATGCTGCAGGACAGCGTCCATCATTTCTGTCTCAAACAGATGCTGCAGGACAGCGTCCCTCATTTCTGTCTCACACAGATGCTGCAGGACAGCGTCCCTCGTTTCTGTCTCAAACAGATGCTGCAGGACAGCGTCCCTCATTTCTGTCTCAAACAGATGCTGCAGGACAGCGTCCCTCATTTCTGTCTCAAACAGATGCTGCAGGACAGCGTCCCTCATTTCTGTCTCAAACAGATGCTTCAGGACAGCGTCCCTCGTTTCTGTCTCAAACAGATGCTGCAGGACAGCGTCCCTCGTTTCTGTCTCAAACAGATGCTGCAGGACAGCGTCCCTCGTTTCTGTCTCAAACAGATGCTGCAGGACAGCGTCCCTCGTTTCTGTCTCAAACAGATGCTGCAGGACAGCGTCCCTCGTTTCTGTCTCAAACAGATGCTGCAGGACAGCGTCCCTCGTTTCTGTCTCAAACAGATGCTGCAGGACAGCGTCCCTCATTTCTGTCTCACACAGATGCTGCAGGACAGCGTCCCTCATTTCTGTCTCACACAGATGCTGCAGGACAGCGTCCCTCATTTCTGTCTCAAACAGATGCTTCAGGACAGCGTCCCTCGTTTCTGTCTCAAACAGATGCTGCAGGACAGCGTCCCTCATTTCTGTCTCAAACAGATGCTTCAGGACAGCGTCCCTCGTTTCTGTCTCAAACAGATGCTGCAGGACAGCGTCCCTCGTTTCTGTCTCAAACAGATGCTGCAGGACAGCGTCCCTCGTTTCTGTCTCAAACAGATGCTGCAGGACAGCGTCCCTTGTTTCTGTCTCAAACAGATGCTGCAGGACAGCGTCCCTCATTTCTGTCTCAAACAGATGCTGCAGGACAGCGTCCCTCATTTCTGTCACAAACAGATGCTGCAGGACAGCGTCCATCATTTCTGTCTCAAACAGATGCTGCAGGACAGCGTCCCTCATTTCTGTCTCACACAGATGCTGCAGGACAGCGTCCCTCGTTTCTGTCTCAAACAGATGCTGCAGGACAGCGTCCCTCATTTCTGTCTAACAGATGCTTCAGGACAGCGTCCCTCGTTTCTGTCTCAAACAGATGCTGCAGGACAGCGTCCCTCATTTCTCTCTCAAACAGATGCTTCAGGACAGCGTCCCTCGTTTCTGTCTCAAACAGATGCTGCAGGACAGCGTCCCTCATTTCTGTCTCAAACAGATGCTGCAGGACAGCGTCCCTCATTTCTCTCTCAAACAGATGCTGCAGGACAGCGTCCCTCATTTCTGTCTCAAACAGATGCTGCAGGACAGCGTCCCTCATTTCTGTCTCAAACAGATGCTGCAGGACAGCGTCCCTCATTTCTCTCTCAAACAGATGCTGCAGGACAGCGTCCCTCGTTTCTGTCTCAAACAGATGCTGCAGGACAGCGTCCCTCGTTTCTGTCTCAAACAGATGCTGCAGGACAGCGTCCCTCATTTCTGTCTCAAACAGATGCTGCAGGACAGCGTCCCTCATTTCTGTCTCACACAGATGCTGCAGGACAGCGTCCCTCATTTCTGTCTCAAACAGATGCTTCAGGACAGCGTCCCTCGTTTCTGTCTCAAACAGATGCTGCAGGACAGCGTCCCTCATTTCTGTCTCAAACAGATGCTTCAGGACAGCGTCCCTCGTTTCTGTCTCAAACAGATGCTGCAGGACAGCGTCCCTCGTTTCTGTCTCAAACAGATGCTGCAGGACAGCGTCCCTCGTTTCTGTCTCAAACAGATGCTGCAGGACAGCGTCCCTCGTTTCTGTCTCAAACAGATGCTGCAGGACAGCGTCCCTCATTTCTGTCTCAAACAGATGCTGCAGGACAGCGTCCCTCATTTCTGTCTCAAACAGATGCTGCAGGACAGCGTCCATCATTTCTGTCTCAAACAGATGCTGCAGGACAGCGTCCCTCATTTCTGTCTCACACAGATGCTGCAGGACAGCGTCCCTCGTTTCTGTCTCAAACAGATGCTGCAGGACAGCGTCCCTCATTTCTGTCTAACAGATGCTTCAGGACAGCGTCCCTTGTTTCTGTCTCAAACAGATGCTGCAGGACAGCGTCCCTCGTTTCTGTCTCAAACAGATGCTGCAGGACAGCGTCCCTCGTTTCTGTCTCAAACAGATGCTGCAGGACAGCGTCCCTCGTTTCTGTCCCAAACAGATGCTGCAGGACAGCGTCCCTCATTTCTGTCTCAAACAGATGCTGCAGGACAGCGTCCCTCATTTCTGTCTCAAACAGATGCTGCAGGACAGCGTCCCTCATTTCTGTCTCACACAAATGCTGCAGGACAGCGTCCCTCATTTCGGTCTCAAACAGATGCTTCAGGACAGCGTCCCTCGTTTCTGTCTCAAACAGATGCTGCAGGACAGCGTCCCTCATTTCTGTCTCAAACAGATGCTTCAGGACAGCGTCCCTCGTTTCTGTCTCAAACAGATGCTGCAGGACAGCGTCCCTCGTTTCTGTCTCAAACAGATGCTGCAGGACAGCGTCCCTCGTTTCTGTCTCAAACAGATGCTGCAGGACAGCGTCCCTCGTTTCTGTCTCAAACAGATGCTGCAGGACAGCGTCCCTCGTTTCTGTCTCAAACAGATGCTGCAGGACAGCGTCCCTCATTTCTGTCTCACACAGATGCTGCAGGACAGCGTCCCTCGTTTCTGTCTCAAACAGATGCTGCAGGACAGCGTCCCTCATTTCTGTCTCAAACAGATGCTGCAGGACAGCGTCCCTCGTTTCTGTCTCAAACAGATGCTGCAGGACAGCGTCCCTCGTTTCTGTCTCAAACAGATGCTGCAGGACAGCGTCCCTCATTTCTGTCTCAAACAGATGCTGCAGGACAGCGTCCCTCGTTTCTGTCTCAAACAGATGCTGCAGGACAGCGTCCCTCGTTTCTGTCTCAAACAGATGCTGCAGGACAGCGTCCCTCGTTTCTGTCTCAAACAGATGCTGCAGGACAGCGTCCCTCATTTCTGTCTCAAACAGATGCTGCAGGACAGCGTCCCTCATTTCTGTCTCACACAGATGCTGCAGGACAGCGTCCCTCGTTTCTGTCTCAAACAGATGCTTCAGGACAGCGTCCCTCGTTTCTGTCTCAAACAGATGCTGCAGGACAGCGTCCCTCATTTCTGTCTCAAACAGATGCTTCAGGACAGCGTCCCTCGTTTCTGTCTCAAACAGATGCTGCAGGACAGCGTCCCTCGTTTCTGTCTCAAACAGATGCTGCAGGACAGCGTCCCTCGTTTCTGTCTCAAACAGATGCTGCAGGACAGCGTCCCTCGTTTCTGTCTCAAACAGATGCTGCAGGACAGCGTCCCTCGTTTCTGTCTCAAACAGATGCTGCAGGACAGCGTCCCTCGTTTCTGTCTCAAACAGATGCTGCAGGACAGCGTCCCTCGTTTCTGTCTCAAACAGATGCTGCAGGACAGCGTCCCTCGTTTCTGTCTCAAACAGATGCTGCAGGACAGCGTCCCTCGTTTCTGTCTCAAACAGATGCTGCAGGACAGCGTCCCTCATTTCTGTCTCAAACAGATGCTGCAGGACAGCGTCCCTCATTTCTGTCTCAAACAGATGCTGCAGGACAGCGTCCCTCATTTCTGTCTCAAACAGATGCTGCAGGACAGCGTCCATCATTTCTGTCTCAAACAGATGCTGCAGGACAGCGTCCCTCGTTTCTGTCTCACACAGATGCTGCAGGACAGCGTCCCTCGTTTCTGTCTCAAACAGATGCTGCAGGACAGCGTCCCTCATTTCTGTCTAACAGATGCTTCAGGACAGCGTCCCTCATTTCTGTCTCAAACAGATGCTGCAGGACAGCGTCCCTCGTTTCTGTCTCAAACAGATGCTGCAGGACAGCGTCCCTCGTTTCTGTCTCAAACAGATGCTGCAGGACAGCGTCCCTCATTTCTGTCTCAAACAGATGCTGCAGGACAGCGTCCCTCGTTTCTGTCTCAAACAGATGCTGCAGGACAGCGTCCCTCGTTTCTGTCTCAAACAGATGCTGCAGGACAGCGTCCCTCGTTTCTGTCTCAAACAGATGCTGCAGGACAGCGTCCCTCATTTCTGTCTCAAACAGATGCTGCAGGACAGCGTCCCTCATTTCTGTCTCACACAGATGCTGCAGGACAGCGTCCCTCATTTCTGTCTCAAACAGATGCTTCAGGACAGCGTCCCTCGTTTCTGTCTCAAACAGATGCTGCAGGACAGCGTCCCTCATTTCTGTCTCAAACAGATGCTTCAGGACAGCGTCCCTCGTTTCTGTCTCAAACAGATGCTGCAGGACAACGTCCCTCGTTTCTGTCTCAAACAGATGCTGCAGGACAGCGTCCCTCGTTTCTGTCTCAAACAGATGCTGCAGGACAGCGTCCCTCGTTTCGGTCTCAAACAGATGCTGCAGGACAGCGTCCCTCGTTTCTGTCTCAAACAGATGCTGCAGGACAGCGTCCCTCGTTTCTGTCTCAAACAGATGCTGCAGGACAGCGTCCCTCGTTTCTGTCTCAAACAGATGCTGCAGGACAGCGTCCCTCGTTTCTGTCTCAAACAGATGCTGCAGGACAGCGTCCCTCATTTCTGTCTCAAACAGATGCTGCAGGACAGCGTCCCTCATTTCTGTCTCAAACAGATGCTGCAGGACAGCGTCCCTCATTTCTGTCTCAAACAGATGCTGCAGGACAGCGTCCCTCATTTCTGTCTCAAACAGATGCTGCAGGACAGCGTCCATCATTTCTGTCTCAAACAGATGCTGCAGGACAGCGTCCCTCGTTTCTGTCTCACACAGATGCTGCAGGACAGCGTCCCTCGTTTCTGTCTCAAACAGATGCTGCAGGACAGCGTCCCTCATTTCTGTCTAACAGATGCTTCAGGACAGCGTCCCTCGTTTCTGTCTCAAACAGATGCTGCAGGACAGCGTCCCTCGTTTCTGTCTCAAACAGATGCTGCAGGACAGCGTCCCTCGTTTCTGTCTCAAACAGATGCTGCAGGACAGCGTCCCTCGTTTCTGTCCCAAACAGATGCTGCAGGACAGCGTCCCTCATTTCTGTCTCAAACAGATGCTGCAGGACAGCGTCCCTCATTTCTGTCTCAAACAGATGCTGCAGGACAGCGTCCCTCATTTCTGTCTCACACAAATGCTGCAGGACAGCGTCCCTCATTTCTGTCTCAAACAGATGCTTCAGGACAGCGTCCCTCGTTTCTGTCTCAAACAGATGCTGCAGGACAGCGTCCCTCATTTCTGTCTCAAACAGATCCTGCAGGACAGCGTCCCTCTTGTCTGTCTCAAACAGATGCTGCAGGACAGCGTCCCTCGTTTCTGTCTCAAACAGATGCTGCAGGACAGCGTCCCTTGTTTCTGTCTCAAACAGATGCTTCAGGACAGCGTCCCTCGTTTCTGTCTCAAACAGATGCTGCAGGACAGCGTCCCTCGTTTCTGTCTCAAACAGATGCTGCAGGACAGCGTCCCTCGTTTCTGTCTCAAACAGATGCTGCAGGACAGCGTCCCTCGTTTCTGTCTCAAACAGATGCTGCAGGACAGCGTCCCTCATTTCTGTCTCAAACAGATGCTGCAGGACAGCGTCCCTCATTTCTGTCTCACACAGATGCTGCAGGACAGCGTCCCTCATTTCTGTCTCAAACAGATGCTGCAGGACAGCGTCCCTCATTTCTGTCTCAAACAGATGCTTCAGGACAGCGTCCCTCGTTTCTGTCTCAAACAGATGCTGCAGGACAGCGTCCCTCATTTCTGTCTCAAACAGATGCTTCAGGACAGCGTCCCTCGTTTCTGTCTCAAACAGATGCTGCAGGACAGCGTCCCTCGTTTCTGTCTCAAACAGATGCGGCAGGACAGCGTCCCTCGTTTCTGTCTCAAACAGATGCTGCAGGACAGCGTCCCTCGTTTCTGTCTCAAACAGATGCTGCAGGACAGCGTCCCTCGTTTCTGTCTCAAACAGATGCTGCAGGACAGCGTCCCTCATTTCTGTCTCAAACAGATGCTGCAGGACAGCGTCCCTCATTTCTGTCTCAAACAGATGCTGCAGGACAGCGTCCCTCGCTTCTGTCTCAAACAGATGCTGCAGGACAGCGTCCCTCATTTCTGTCTCAAACAGATGCTGCAGGACAGCGTCCCTCATTTCTGTCTCAAACAGATGCTGCAGGACAGCGTCCCTCATTTCTCTCTCAAACAGATGCTGCAGGACAGCGTCCCTCGTTTCTGTCTCAAACAGATGCTGCAGGACAGCGTCCCTCATTTCTGTCTCAAACAGATGCTGCAGGACAGCGTCCCTCATTTCTGTCTCAAACAGATCCTGCAGGACAGCGTCCCTCTTGTCTGTCTCAAACAGATGCTGCCGGACAGCGTCCCTCATTTCTGTCTCAAACAGATGCTGCAGGACAGCGTCCCTCATTTCTGTCTCAAACAGATGCTGCAGGACAGCGTCCATCATTTCTGTCTCAAACAGATGCTGCAGGACAGCGTCCCTCATTTCTGTCTAACAGATGCTTCAGGACAGCGTCCCTCGTTTCTGTCTCAAACAGATGCTGCAGGACAGCGTCCCTCGTTTCTGTCTCAAACAGATGCTGCAGGACAGCGTCCCTCATTTCTGTCTCAAACAGATGCTGCAGGACAGCGTCCCTCATTTCTGTCTCAAACAGATGCTGCAGGACAGCGTCCCTCATTTCTGTCTCAAACAGATGCTGCAGGACAGCGTCCCTCATTTCTGTCTCACACAGATGCTGCAGGACAGCGTCCCTCGTTTCTGTCTCAAACAGATGCTGCAGGACAGCGTCCCTCATTTCTGTCTCACACAGATGCTGCTGGACAGCGTCCCTCGTTTCTGTCTCAAACAGATGCTGCAGGACAGCGTCCCTCATTTCTGTCTAACAGATGCTTCAGGACAGCGTCCCTCATTTCTGTCTCAAACAGATGCTGCAGGACAGCGTCCCTCGTTTCTGTCTCAAACAGATGCTGCAGGACAGCGTCCCTCAATTCTGTCTCAAACAGATGCTGCAGGACAGCGTCCCTCATTTCTGTCTCAAACAGATGCTGCAGGACAGCGTCCCTCGTTTCTGTCTCAAACAGATGCTGCAGGACAGCGTCCCTCATTTCTGTCTCAAACAGATGCTGCAGGACAGCGTCCCTCATTTCTGTCTCAAACAGATGCTGCAGGACAGCGTCCCTCGCTTCTGTCTCAAACAGATGCTGCAGGACAGCGTCCCTCATTTCTGTCTCAAACAGATGCTGCAGGACAGCGTCCCTCATTTCTGTCTCAAACAGATGCTGCAGGACAGCGTCCCTCGCTTCTGTCTCAAACAGATGCTGCAGGACAGCGTCCCTCATTTCTGTCTCAAACAGATGCTGCAGGACAGCGTCCCTCATTTCTCTCTCAAACAGATGCTGCAGGACAGCGTCCCTCATTTCTCTCTCAAACAGATGCTGCAGGACAGCGTCCCTCGTTTCTGTCTCAAACAGATGCTGCAGGACAGCGTCCCTCATTTCTGTCTCAAACAGATGCTGCAGGACAGCGTCCCTCATTTCTGTCTCAAACAGATGCTGCAGGACAGCGTCCCTCATTTCTGTCTCAAACAGATGCTGCAGGACAGCGTCCCTCGCTTCTGTCTCAAACAGATGCTGCAGGACAGCGTCCCTCATTTCTGTCTCAAACAGATGCTGCAGGACAGCGTCCCTCATTTCTCTCTCAAACAGATGCTGCAGGACAGCGTCCCTCGTTTCTGTCTCAAACAGATGCTGCAGGACAGCGTCCCTCATTCCTGTCTCAAACAGATGCTGCAGGACAGCGTCCCTCGTTTCTGTCTCAAACAGATGCTGCAGGACAGCGTCCCTCATTTCTGTCTCAAACAGATGCTGCAGGACAGCGTCCATCATTTCTGTCTCAAACAGATGCTGCAGGACAGCGTCCCTCATTTCTGTCTCAAACAGATGCTTCAGGACAGCGTCCCTCGTTTCTGTCTCAAACAGATGCTGCAGGACAGCGTCCCTCGTTTCTGTCTCAAACAGATGCTGCAGGACAGCGTCCCTCGTTTCTGTCTCAAACAGATGCTGCAGGACAGCGTCCCTCATTTCTGTCTCAAACAGATGCTGCAGGACAGCGTCCCTCATTTCTGTCTCACACAGATGCTGCAGGACAGGGTCCCTCATTTCTGTCTCAAACAGATGCTTCAGGACAGCGTCCCTCGTTTCTGTCTCAAACAGATGCTGCAGGACAGCGTCCCTTGTTTCTGTCTCAAACAGATGCTGCAGGACAGCGTCCCTCATTTCTGTCTCAAACAGATGTTGCAGGACAGCGTCCCTCATTTCTGTCTCAAACAGATGCTGCAGGACAGCGTCCCTTGTTTCTGTCTCAAACAGATGCTGCAGGACAGCGTCCCTCTTTTCTGTCTCAAACAGATGCTGCAGGACAGCGTCCCTCATTTCTGTCTCAAACAGATGCTGCAGGACAGCGTCCCTCATTCCTGTCTCAAACAGATGCTGCAGGACAGCGTCCCTCTTGTCTGTCTCAAACAGATGCTGCCGGACAGCGTCCCTCATTTCTGTCTCAAACAGATGCTGCAGGACAGCGTCCCTCATTTCTGTCTCTAACAGATGCTGCAGGACAGCGTCCCTCATTCCTGTCTCAAACAGATGCTGCAGGACAGCGTCCCTCATTTCTGTCTCAAACAGATGCTGCAGGACAGCGTCCCTCATTTCTGTCTCTAACAGATGCTGCAGGACAGCGTCCCTCATTCCTGTCTCAAACAGATGCTGCAGGACAGCGTCCCTCATTTCTGTCTCAAACAGATGCTGCAGGACAGCGTCCCTCGTTTCTGTCTCAAACAGATGCTGCAGGACAGCGTCCCTCGTTTCTGTCTCAAACAGATGCTGCAGGACAGCGTCCCTCATTTCTGTCTCAAACAGCTGCTGCAGGACAGCGTCCCTCATTTCTGTCTCAAACAGATGCTGCAGGACAGCGTCCATCATTTCTGTCTCAAACAGATGCTGCAGGACAGCGTCCCTCATTTCTGTCTCAAACAGATGCTGCAGGATAGCGTCCCTCATTTCTGTCTCAAACAGATGCTGCAGGACAGCGTCCCTCAATTCTGTCTCAAACAGATGCTGCAGGACAGCGTCCCTCATTTCTGTCTCAAACAGATGCTGCAGGACAGCGTCCCTCATTTCTGTCTCACACAGATGCTGCAGGACAGCGTCTCTCATTTCTGTCTCAAACAGATGCTTCAGGACAGCGTCCCTCGTTTCTGTCTCAAACAGATGCTGCAGGACAGTGTCCCTCATTTCTGTCTCAAACAGATGCTGCAGGACAGCGTCCCTCATTTCTGTCTCAAACAGATGCTGCAGGACAGCGTCCATCATTTCTGTCTCAAACAGATGCTGCAAGACAGCGTCCCTCATTCCTGTCTCAAACAGATGCTGCTGGACAGCGTCCCTCAATTCTGTCTCAAACAGATGCTGCAGGACAGCGTCCCTCATTCCTGTCTCAAACAGATGCTGCAGGACAGCGTCCCTCAATTCTGTCTCAAACAGATGCTGCAGGACAGCGTCCCTCAATTCTGTCTCAAACAGATGCTGCAGGACAGCGTCCCTCATTTCTGTCTCAAACAGATGCTGCAGGACAGCGTCCCTCATTTCTGTCTCAAACAGATGCTGCAGGACAGCGTCCATCATTTCTGTCTCAAACAGATGCTGCAGGACAGCGTCCCTCATTTCTGTCTCAAACAGATGCTGCAGGACAGCGTCCCTCATTTCTGTCTCAAACAGATGCTGCAGGACAGCGTCCCTCAATTCTGTCTCAAACAGATGCTTCAGGACAGCGTCCCTCGTTTCTGTCTCAAACAGATGCTGCAGGACAGCGTCCCTCGTTTCTGTCTCAAACAGATGCTGCAAGACAGCGTCCCTCGTTTCTGTCTCAAACAGATGCTGCAGGACAGCGTCCCTCATTCCTGTCTCAAACAGATGCTGCAGGACAGCGTCCCTCATTCCTGTCTCAAACAGATGCTGCAGGACAGCGTCCCTCATTCCTGTCTCAAACAGATGCTGCAGGACAGCGTCCCTCATTCCTGTCTCAAACAGATGCTGCAGGACAGCGTCCCTCATTCCTGTCTCAAACAGATGCTGCAGGACAGCGTCCCTCATTCCTGTCTCAAACAGATGCTGCAGGACAGCGTCCCTCATTTCTGTCTCAAACCGATGCTGCAGGACAGCGTCCCTCGTTTCTGTCTCTAACAGATGCTGCAGGACAGCGTCCCTCATTCCTGTCTCAAACTGATGCTGCAGGACAGCGTCCCTCATTTATGTCTCAAACAGATGTTGCAGGACAGCGTCCCTCATTTCTGTCTCAAACAGATGCTGCAGGACAGCGTCCTTCATTCCTGTCTCAAACAGATGCTGCAGGACAGCGTCCCTCATTTCTGTCTCAAACAGATGCTGCAGGACAGCGTCCTTCATTCCTGTCTCAAACAGATGCTGCAGGACAGCGTCCCTCAATTCTGTCTCAAACAGATGCTGCAGGACAGCGTCCCTCATTTCTGTCTCAAACAGCTGCTGCAGGACAGCGTCCCTCATTTCTGTCTCAAACAGATGCTGCAGGACAGCGTCCATCATTTCTGTCTCAAACAGATGCTGCAGGACAGCGTCCCTCATTTCTGTCTCAAACAGATGCTGCAGGATAGCGTCCCTCATTTCTGTCTCAAACAGATGCTGCAGGACAGCGTCCCTCAATTCTGTCTCAAACAGATGCTGCAGGACAGCGTCCCTCATTTCTGTCTCAAACAGATGCTGCAGGACAGCGTCCCTCATTTCTGTCTCACACAGATGCTGCAGGACAGCGTCTCTCATTTCTGTCTCAAACAGATGCTTCAGGACAGCGTCCCTCGTTTCTGTCTCAAACAGATGCTGCAGGACAGTGTCCCTCATTTCTGTCTCAAACAGATGCTGCAGGACAGCGTCCCTCATTTCTGTCTCAAACAGATGCTGCAGGACAGCGTCCATCATTTCTGTCTCAAACAGATGCTGCAAGACAGCGTCCCTCATTCCTGTCTCAAACAGATGCTGCTGGACAGCGTCCCTCAATTCTGTCTCAAACAGATGCTGCAGGACAGCGTCCCTCATTCCTGTCTCAAACAGATGCTGCAGGACAGCGTCCCTCAATTCTGTCTCAAACAGATGCTGCAGGACAGCGTCCCTCAATTCTGTCTCAAACAGATGCTGCAGGACAGCGTCCCTCATTTCTGTCTCAAACAGATGCTGCAGGACAGCGTCCCTCAATTCTGTCTCAAACAGATGCTGCAGGACAGCGTCCCTCATTTCTGTCTCACACAGATGCTGCAGGACAGCGTCCCTCATTTCTGTCTCAAACAGATGCTTCAGGATAGCGTCCCTCGTTTCTGTCTCAAACAGATGCTGCAGGACAGCGTCCCTCGTTTCTGTCTCAAACAGATGCTGCAAGACAGCGTCCCTCGTTTCTGTCTCAAACAGATGCTGCAGGACAGCGTCCCTCATTCCTGTCTCAAACAGATGCTGCAGGACAGCGTCCCTCATTCCTGTCTCAAACAGATGCTGCAGGACAGCGTCCCTCATTCCTGTCTCAAACAGATGCTGCAGGACAGCGTC
Source organism: Brachionichthys hirsutus (assembly GCF_040956055.1). Taxonomy (NCBI): domain Eukaryota; kingdom Metazoa; phylum Chordata; class Actinopteri; order Lophiiformes; family Brachionichthyidae; genus Brachionichthys; species Brachionichthys hirsutus. The sequence continues at coordinate 54,543 of NW_027180587.1, read as the reverse complement.
CCTCATTTCTGTCTCAAACAGATGCTGCAGGACAGCGTCCCTCGTTTCTGTCTGAAACAGATGCTGCAGGACAGCGTCCCTCGTTTCTGTCTCAAACAGATGCTGCAGGACAGCGTCCCTCGTTTCTGTCTCAAACCGATGCTGCAGGACAGCGTCCCTCATTTCTGTCTCAAACCGATGCTGCAGGACAGCGTCCCTCAATTCTGTCTCAAACAGATGCTGCAGGACAGCGTCCCTCATTTCTGTCTCAAACAGATGCTGCAGGACAGCGTCCCTCAATTCTGTCTCAAACAGATGCTGCAGGACAGCGTCCCTCATTTCTGTCTCACACAGATGCTGCAGGACAGCGTCCCTCATTTCTGTCTCAAACAGATGCTTCAGGACAGCGTCCCTCGTTTCTGTCTCAAACAGATGCTGCAGGACAGCGTCCCTCGTTTCTGTCTCAAACAGATGCTGCAAGACAGCGTCCCTCGTTTCTGTCTCAAACAGATGCTGCAGGACAGCGTCCCTCATTCCTGTCTCAAACAGATGCTGCAGGACAGCGTCCCTCATTCCTGTCTCAAACAGATGCTGCAGGACAGCGTCCCTCGTTTCTGTCTCAAACAGATGATGCATGACAGCGTCCCTCATTTCTGTCTCACACAGATGCTGCAGGACAGCGTCCCTCATTTCTGTCTCAAACAGATGCTTCAGGACAGCGTCCCTCGTTTCTGTCTCAAACAGATGCTGCAGGACAGCGTCCCTCATTTCTGTCTCAAACAGATGCTGCAGGACAGCGTCCCTCGTTTCTGTCTGAAACAGATGCTGCAGGACAGCGTCCCTCGTTTCTGTCTCAAACAGATGCTGCAGGACAGCGTCCCTCGTTTCTGTCTCAAACCGATGCTGCAGGACAGCGTCCCTCATTTCTGTCTCAAACCGATGCTGCAGGACAGCGTCCCTCGTTTCTGTCTCTAACAGATGCTGCAGGACAGCGTCCCTCATTCCTGTCTCAAACTGATGCTGCAGGACAGCGTCCCTCATTCCTGTCTCAAACTGATGCTGCAGGACAGCGTCCCTCATTTATGTCTCAAACAGATGTTGCAGGACAGCGTCCCTCATTTCTGTCTCAAACAGATGCTGCAGGACAGCGTCCCTCATTCCTGTCTCAAACAGATGCTGCAGGACAGCGTCCCTCAATTCTGTCTCAAACAGATGCTGCAGGACAGCGTCCCTCATTCCTGTCTCAAACAGTTGCTCCAGGACAGCGTCCCTCAATTCTGTCTCAAACAGATGCTGCAGGACAGCGTCCCTCAATTCTGTCTCAAACAGATGCTGCAGGACAGCGTCCCTCGTTTCTGTCTCAAACAGATGCTGCAGGACAGCGTCCCTCGTTTCTGTCTCAAACAGATGCTGCAGGACAGCGTCCCTCGTTTCTGTCTCAAACAGATGCTGCAGGACAGCGCCCCTCATTTCTGTCTCACACAGATGCTGCAGGACAGCGTCCCTCGTTTCTGTCTCAAACAGATGCTTCAGGACAGCGTCCCTCGTTTCTGTCTCAAACAGATGCTGCAGGACAGCGTCCTTCGTTTCTGTCTCAAACAGATGCTGCAAGACAGCGTCCCTCGTTTCTGTCTCAAACAGATGCTGCAGGACAGCGTCCCTCATTTCTGTCTCAAACAGATGCTTCAGGACAGCGTCCCTCGTTTCTGTCTCAAACAGATGCTGCAGGACAGCGTCCCTCGTTTCTGTCTCAAACAGATGCTGCAAGACAGCGTCCCTCGTTTCTGTCTCAAACAGATGCTGCAGGACAGCGTCCCTCATTCCTGTCTCAAACAGATGCTGCAGGACAGCGTCCCTCATTCCTGTCTCAAACAGATGCTGCAGGACAGCGTCCCTCATTCCTGTCTCAAACAGATGCTGCAGGACAGCGTCCCTCATTTCTGTCTCAAACCAATGCTGCAGGACAGCGTCCCTCGTTTCTGTCTCTAACAGATGCTGCAGGACAGCGTCCCTCATTCCTGTCTCAAACTGATGCTGCAGGACAGCGTCCCTCATTTATGTCTCAAACAGATGTTGCAGGACAGCGTCCGTCATTTCTGTCTCAAACAGATGCTGCAGGACAGCGTCCCTCATTCCTGTCTCAAACAGATGCTGCAGGACAGCGTCCCTCAATTCTGTCTCAAACAGATGCTGCAGGACAGCGTCCCTCATTCCTGTCTCAAACAGTTGCTGCAGGACAGCGTCCCTCAATTCTGTCTCAAACAGATGCTGCAGGACAGCGTCCCTCAATTCTGTCTCAAACAGATGCTGCAGGACAGCGTCCCTCGTTTCTGTCTCAAACAGATGCTGCAGGACAGCGTCCCTCGTTTCTGTCTCAAACAGATGCTGCAAGACAGCGTCCCTCGTTTCTGTCTCAAACAGATGCTGCAGGACAGCGTCCCTCATTTCTGTCTCACACAGATGCTGCAGGACAGCGTCCCTCATTTCTGTCTCAAACAGATGCTTCAGGACAGCGTCCCTCGTTTCTGTCTCAAACAGATGCTGCAGGACAGCGTCCTTCGTTTCTGTCTCAAACAGATGCTGCAAGACAGCGTCCCTCGTTTCTGTCTCAAACAGATGCTGCAGGACAGCGTCCCTCATTTCTGTCTCAAACAGATGCTGCAGGACAGCGTCCCTCATTTCTGTCTCAAACAGATGCTGCAGGACAGCGTCCCTCATTTCTGTCTCAAACAGATGCTGCAGGACAGCGTCCCTCATTCCTGTCTCAAACAGATGCTGCAGGACAGCGTCCCTCATTCCTGTCTCAAACAGATGCTGCCGGACAGCGTCCCTCGTTTCTGTCTCAAACAGATGCTGCAAAACAGCGTCCCTCGTTTCTGTCTCAAACATGTGCTGCAGGACAGCGTCCCTCAATTCTGTCTCAAACAGATGCTGCAGGACAGCGTCCCTCAATTCTGTCTCAAACAGATGCTGCAGGACAGCGTCCCTCGTTTCTGTCTCAAACAGATGCTGCAGGACAGCGTCCCTCGTTTCTGTCTCAAACAGATGCTGCAGGACAGCGTCCCTCGTTTCTGTCTCAAACAGATGCTGCAGGACAGCGTCCCTCATTTCTGTCTCACACAGATGCTGCAGGACAGCGTCCCTCGTTTCTGTCTCAAACAGATGCTTCAGGACAGCGTCCCTCATTTCTGTCTCAAACAGATGCTGCAGGACAGCGTCCCTCATTTCTGTCTCAAACAGATGCTGCAGGACAGCGTCCCTCATTTCTGTCTCAAACAGATGCTGCAGGACAGCGTCCCTCATTCCTGTCTCAAACAGATGCTGCAGGACAGCGTCCCTCTTGTCTGTCTCAAACAGATGCTGCCGGACAGCGTCCCTCATTTCTGTCTCAAACAGATGCTGCAGGACAGCGCCCCTCATTTCTGTCTCAAACAGATGCTGCAGGACAGCGTCCCTCATTCCTGTCTCAAACAGATGCTTCAGGACAGCGTCCCTCGTTTCTGTCTCAAACAGATGCTGCAGGACAGTGTCCCTCATTTCTGTCTCAAACAGATGCTGCAGGACAGCGTCCCTCATTTCTGTCTCAAACAGATGCTGCAGGACAGCGTCCATCATTTCTGTCTCAAACAGATGCTGCAAGACAGCGTCCCTCATTCCTGTCTCAAACAGATGCTGCTGGACAGCGTCCCTCAATTCTGTCTCAAACAGATGCTGCAGGACAGCGTCCCTCATTCCTGTCTCAAACAGATGCTGCAGGACAGCGTCCCTCAATTCTGTCTCAAACAGATGCTGCAGGACAGCGTCCCTCAATTCTGTCTCAAACAGATGCTGCAGGACAGCGTCCCTCATTTCTGTCTCAAACAGATGCTGCAGGACAGCGTCCCTCATTTCTGTCTCAAACAGATGCTGCAGGACAGCGTCCATCATTTCTGTCTCAAACAGATGCTGCAGGACAGCGTCCCTCATTTCTGTCTCAAACAGATGCTGCAGGACAGCGTCCCTCATTTCTGTCTCAAACAGATGCTGCAGGACAGCGTCCCTCAATTCTGTCTCAAACAGATGCTGCAGGACAGCGTCCCTCATTTCTGTCTCACACAGATGCTGCAGGACAGCGTCCCTCATTTCTGTCTCAAACAGATGCTTCAGGACAGCGTCCCTCGTTTCTGTCTCAAACAGATGCTGCAGGACAGCGTCCCTCGTTTCTGTCTCAAACAGATGCTGCAAGACAGCGTCCCTCGTTTCTGTCTCAAACAGATGCTGCAGGACAGCGTCCCTCATTCCTGTCTCAAACAGATGCTGCAGGACAGCGTCCCTCATTCCTGTCTCAAACAGATGCTGCAGGACAGCGTCCCTCATTCCTGTCTCAAACAGATGCTGCAGGACAGCGTCCCTCATTTCTGTCTCAAACCGATGCTGCAGGACAGCGTCCCTCATTTCTGTCTCAAACCGATGCTGCAGGACAGCGTCCCTCGTTTCTGTCTCTAACAGATGCTGCAGGACAGCGTCCCTCGTTTCTGTCTCAAACAGATGCTGCAGGACAGCGTCCCTCGTTTCTGTCTCAAACAGATGCTGCAGGACAGCGTCCCTCATTTCTGTCTCACACAGATGCTGCAGGACAGCGTCCCTCATTTCTGTCTCAAACAGATGCTTCAGGACAGCGTCCCTCGTTTCTGTCTCAAACAGATGCTGCAGGACAGCGTCCTTCGTTTCTGTCTCAAACAGATGCTGCAAGACAGCGTCTCTCGTTTCTGTCTCAAACAGATGCTGCAGGACAGCGTCCCTCTTTTCTGCCTCACACAGATGCTGCAGGGCAGCGTCCCTCATTTCTGTCTCAAACAGATGCTTCAGGACAGCGTCCCTTGTTTCTGTCTCAAACAGATGCTGCAGGACAGCGTCCCTCGTTTCTGTCTCAAACAGATGCTGCAGGACAGCGTCCCTCGTTTCTGTCTCAAACAGATGCTGCAGGACAGCGTCCCTCATTTCTGTCTCAAACAGATGCTGCAGGACAGCGTCCCTCATTTCTGTCTCAAACAGATGCTGCAGGACAGCGTCCCTCATTTCTGTCTCAAACAGATGCTGCAGGACAGCGTCCCTCATTCCTGTCTCAAACAGATGCTGCAGGACAGCGTCCCTCTTGTCTGTCTCAAACAGATGCTGCCGGACAGCGTCCCTCATTTCTGTCTCAAACAGATGCTGCAGGACAGCGCCCCTCATTTCTGTCTCAAACAGATGCTGCAGGACAGCGTCCCTCATTTCTGTCTCAAACAGATGCTGCAGGACAGCGTCCCTCGTTTCTGTCTCAAACAGATGCTGCAGGACAGCGTCCCTCATTCCTGTCTCAAACAGATGCTGCAGGGCAGCGTCCCTCATTTCTGTCTCAAACAGATGCTTCAGGACAGCGTCCCTTGTTTCTGTCTCAAACAGATGCTGCAGGACAGCGTCCCTCGTTTCTGTCTCAAACAGATGCTGCAGGACAGCGTCCCTCGTTTCTGTCTCAAACAGATGCTGCAGGACAGCGTCCCTCATTTCTGTCTCAAACAGATGCTGCAGGACAGCGTCCCTCAATTCTGTCTCAAACAGATGCTGCAGGACAGCGTCCCTCATTTCTGTCTCACACAGATGCTGCAGGACAGCGTCCCTCATTTCTGTCTCAAACAGATGCTTCAGGACAGCGTCCCTCGTTTCTGTCTCAAACAGATGCTGCAGGACAGCGTCCCTCGTTTCTGTCTCAAACAGATGCTGCAAGACAGCGTCCCTCGTTTCTGTCTCAAACAGATGCTGCAGGACAGCGTCCCTCATTCCTGTCTCAAACAGATGCTGCAGGACAGCGTCCCTCATTCCTGTCTCAAACAGATGCTGCAGGACAGCGTCCCTCATTCCTGTCTCAAACAGATGCTGCAGGACAGCGTCCCTCATTTCTGTCTCAAACCGATGCTGCAGGACAGCGTCCCTCATTTCTGTCTCAAACCGATGCTGCAGGACAGCGTCCCTCGTTTCTGTCTCTAACAGATGCTGCAGGACAGCGTCCCTCATTCCTGTCTCAAACTGATGCTGCAGGACAGCGTCCCTCATTTATGTCTCAAACAGATGTTGCAGGACAGCGTCCCTCATTTCTGTCTCAAACAGATGCTGCAGGACAGCGTCCCTCATTCCTGTCTCAAACAGATGCTGCAGGACAGCGTCCCTCAATTCTGTCTCAAACAGATGCTGCAGGACAGCGTCCCTCATTCCTGTCTCAAACAGTTGCTGCAGGACAGCGTCCCTCAATTCTGTCTCAAACAGATGCTGCAGGACAGCGTCCCTCAATTCTGTCTCAAACAGATGCTGCAGGACAGCGTCCCTCGTTTCTGTCTCAAACAGATGCTGCAGGACAGCGTCCCTCGTTTCTGTCTCAAACAGATGCTGCAGGACAGCGTCCCTCGTTTCTGTCTCAAACAGATGCTGCAGGACAGCGTCCCTCATTTCTGTCTCACACAGATGCTGCAGGACAGCGTCCCTCATTTCTGTCTCAAACAGATGCTTCAGGACAGCGTCCCTCGTTTCTGTCTCAAACAGATGCTGCAGGACAGCGTCCTTCGTTTCTGTCTCAAACAGATGCTGCAAGACAGCGTCCCTCGTTTCTGTCTCAAACAGATGCTGCAGGACAGCGTCCCTCTTTTCTGTCTCACACAGATGCTGCAGGGCAGCGTCCCTCATTTCTGTCTCAAACAGATGCTTCAGGACAGCATCCCTTGTTTCTGTCTCAAACAGATGCTGCAGGACAGCGTCCCTCGTTTCTGTCTCAAACAGATGCTGCAGGACAGCGTCCCTCGTTTCTGTCTCAAACAGATGCTGCAGGACAGCGTCCCTCATTTCTGTCTCAAACAGATGCTGCAGGACAGCGTCCCTCATTTCTGTCTCAAACAGATGCTGCAGGACAGCGTCCCTCATTTCTGTCTCAAACAGATGCTGCAGGACAGCGTCCCTCATTCCTGTCTCAAACAGATGCTGCAGGACAGCGTCCCTCTTGTCTGTCTCAAACAGATGCTGCCGGACAGCGTCCCTCATTTCTGTCTCAAACAGATGCTGCAGGACAGCGCCCCTCATTTCTGTCTCAAACAGATGCTGCAGGACAGCGTCCCTCTTGTCTGTCTCAAACAGATGCTGCCGGACAGCGTCCCTCATTTCTGTCTCAAACAGATGCTGCAGGACATCGTTCCTCGTTTCTGTCTCAAACAGATGCTGCAGGACAGCGTCCCTCATTTCTGTCTCAAACAGATGCTGCAGGACAGCGTCCCTCATTCCTGTCTCAAACAGATGCTGCAGGACAGCGTCCCTCATTCCTGTCTCAAACAGATGCTGCAGGACAGCGTCCCTCATTTCTGTCTCAAACCGATGCTGCAGGACAGCGTCCCTCGTTTCTGTCTCTAACAGATGCTGCAGGACAGCATCCCTCATTCCTGTCTCAAACTGATGCTGCAGGACAGCGTCCCTCATTTATGTCTCAAACAGATGCTGCAGGACAGCGTCCCTCAATTCTGTCTCAAACAGATGCTGCAGGACAGCGTCCCTCATTTCTGTCTCACACAGATGCTGCAGGACAGCGTCCCTCATTTCTGTCTCAAACAGATGCTTCAGGACAGCGTCCCTCGTTTCTGTCTCAAACAGATGCTGCAGGACAGCGTCCCTCGTTTCTGTCTCAAACAGATGCTGCAGGACAGCGTCCCTCATTCCTGTCTCAAACAGATGCTGCAGGACAGCGTCCCTCATTCCTGTCTCAAACAGATGCTGCAGGACAGCGTCCCTCATTCCTGTCTCAAACAGATGCTGCAGGACAGCGTCCCTCATTTCTGTCTCAAACCGATGCTGCAGGACAGCGTCCCTCATTTCTGTCTCAAACCGATGCTGCAGGACAGCGTCCCTCGTTTCTGTCTCTAACAGATGCTGCAGGACAGCGTCCCTCATTCCTGTCTCAAACTGATGCTGCAGGACAGCGTCCCTCATTTATGTCTCAAACAGATGTTGCAGGACAGCGTCCCTCATTTCTGTCTCAAACAGATGCTGCAGGACAGCGTCCCTCATTCCTGTCTCAAACAGATGCTGCAGGACAGCGTCCCTCAATTCTGTCTCAAACAGATGCTGCAGGACAGCGTCCCTCATTCCTGTCTCAAACAGTTGCTGCAGGACAGCGTCCCTCAATTCTGTCTCAAACAGATGCTGCAGGACAGCGTCCCTCAATTCTGTCTCAAACAGATGCTGCAGGACAGCGTCCCTCGTTTCTGTCTCAAACAGATGCTGCAGGACAGCGTCCCTCGTTTCTGTCTCAAACAGATGCTGCAGGACAGCGTCCCTCGTTTCTGTCTCAAACAGATGCTTCAGGACAGCGTCCCTCGTTTCTGTCTCAAACAGATGCTGCAGGACAGCGTCCTTCGTTTCTGTCTCAAACAGATGCTGCAAGACAGCGTCCCTCGTTTCTGTCTCAAACAGATGCTGCAGGACAGCGTCCCTCATTTCTGTCTCAAACAGATGCTGCAGGACAGCGTCCCTCATTTCTGTCTCAAACAGATGCTGCAGGACAGCGTCCCTCATTTCTGTCTCAAACACATGCTGCAGGACAGCGTCCCTCATTCCTGTCTCAAACAGATGCTGCAGGACAGCGTCCCTCTTGTCTGTCTCAAACAGATGCTGCCGGACAGCGTCCCTCGTTTCTGTCTCAAACAGATGCTGCAAAACATCGTCCCTCGTTTCTGTCTCAAACATGTGCTGCAGGACAGCGTCCCTCGTTTCTGTCTCAAACAGATGCTGCAGGACAGCGTCCCTCTTTTCTGTCTCACACAGATGCTGCAGGGCAGCGTCCCTCATTTCTGTCTCAAACAGATGCTTCAGGACAGCGTCCCTTGTTTCTGTCTCAAACAGATGCTGCAGGACAGCGTCCCTCGTTTCTGTCTCAAACAGATGCTGCAGGACAGCGTCCCTCGTTTCTGTCTCAAACAGATGCTGCAGGACAGCGTCCCTCTTTTCTGTCTCAAACAGATGCTGCAGGACAGCGTCCCTCATTTCTGTCTCAAACAGATGCTGCAGGACAGCGTCCCTCATTTCTGTCTCAAACAGATGCTGCAGGACAGCGTCCCTCATTCCTGTCTCAAACAGATGCTGCAGGACAGCGTCCCTCTTGTCTGTCTCAAACAGATGCTGCCGGACAGCGTCCCTCATTTCTGTCTCAAACAGATGCTGCAGGACAGCGTCCCTCATTCCTGTCTCAAACAGATGCTGCAGGACAGCGTCCCTCATTCCTGTCTCAAACAGATGCTGCAGGACAGCGTCCCTCATTTCTGTCTCAAACCGATGCTGCAGGACAGCGTCCCTCGTTTCTGTCTCTAACAGATGCTGCAGGACAGCATCCCTCATTCCTGTCTCAAACTGATGCTGCAGGACAGCGTCCCTCATTTATGTCTCAAACAGATGTTGCAGGACAGCGTCCCTCATTTCTGTCTCAAACAGATGCTGCAGGACAGCGTCCCTCAATTCTGTCTCAAACAGATGCTGCAGGACAGCGTCCCTCATTCCTGTCTCAAACAGATGCTGCAGGACAGCGTCCCTCAATTCTGTCTCAAACAGATGCTGCAGGACAGCGTCCCTCAATTCTGTCTCAAACAGATGCTGCAGGACAGCGTCCCTCATTTCTGTCTCAAACAGATGCTGCAGGACAGCGTCCCTCATTTCTGTCTCAAACAGATGCTGCAGGACAGCGTCCCTCATTTCTGTCTCAAACAGATGCTGCAGGACAGCGTCCCTTATTTCTGTCTCAAACAGATGCTGCAGGACAGCGTCCCTCATTTCTGTCTCAAACAGATGCTGCAGGACAGCGTCCCTCAATTCTGTCTCAAACAGATGCTGCAGGACAGCGTCCCTCATTTCTGTCTCAAACAGATGCTGCAGGACAGCGTCCCTCATTCCTGTCTCAAACAGATGCTGCAGGACAGCGTCCCTCATTTCTGTCTCAAACAGATGCTGCAGGACAGCGTCCCTCATTTCTGTCTCAAACAGATGCTGCAGGACAGCGTCCCTCTTGTCTGTCTCAAACAGATGCTGCCGGACAGCGTCCCTCATTTCTGTCTCAAACAGATGCTGCAGGACAGCGTCCCTCATTTCTGTCTCAAACAGATGCTGCAGGACAGCGTCCATCATTTCTGTCTCAAACAGATGCTGCAGGACAGCGTCCCTCATTTCTGTCTCAAACAGATGCTTCAGGACAGCGTCCCTCGTTTCTGTCTCAAACAGATGCTGCAGGACAGCGTCCCTCGTTTCTGTCTCAAACTGATGCTGCAGGACAGCGTCCCTTGTTTCTGTCTCAAACAGATGCTGCAGGACAGCGTCCCTCGTTTCTGTCTCAAACAGATGCTGCAGGACAGCGTCCCTCATTCCTGTCTCAAACAGATGCTGCAGGACAGCGTCCCTCTTGTCTGTCTCAAACAGATGCTGCCGGACAGCGTCCCTCATTTCTGTCTCAAGCAGATGCTGCAGGACAGCGTCCATCATTTCTGTCTCAAACAGATGCTGCAGGACAGCGTCCCTCATTTCTGTCTCAAACAGATGCTGCAGGACAGCGTCCCTCATTTCTGTCTCAAACAGATGCTGCAGGACAGCGTCCCTCATTCCTGTCTCAAACAGATGCTGCAGGACAGCGTCCCTCTTGTCTGTCTCAAACAGATGCTGCCGGACAGCGTCCCTCATTTCTGTCTCAAACAGATGCTGCAGGACAGCGTCCCTCATTTCTGTCTCTAACAGATGCTGCAGGACAGCGTCCCTCATTCCTGTCTCAAACAGATGCTGCAGGACAGCGTCCCTCTTGTCTGTCTCAAACAGATGCTGCCGGACAGCGTCCCTCATTTCTGTCTCAAACAGATGCTGCAGGACAGCGTCCCTCATTTCTGTCTCTAACAGATGCTGCAGGACAGCGTCCCTCATTCCTGTCTCAAACAGATGCTGCAGGACAGCGTTCCTCGTTTCTGTCTCAAACAGATGCTGCAGGACAGCGTCCCTCATTCCTGTCTCAAACAGATGCTGCAGGACAGCGTCCCTCATTTCTGTCTCAAACCGATGCTGCAGGACAGCGTCCCTCGTTTCTGTCTCTAACAGATGCTGCAGGACAGCGTCCCTCATTCCTGTCTCAAACTGATGCTGCAGGACAGCGTCCCTCATTTATGTCTCAAACAGATGTTGCAGGACAGCGTCCCTCATTTCTGTCTCAAACAGATGCTGCAGGACAGCGTCCCTCATTCCTGTCTCAAACAGATGCTGCAGGACAGCGTCCCTCAATTCTGTCTCAAACAGATGCTGCAGGACAGCGTCCCTCATTCCTGTCTCAAACAGATGCTGCAGGACAGCGTCCCTCAATTCTGTCTCAAACAGATGCTGCAGGACAGCGTCCCCCAATTCTGTCTCAAACAGATGCTGCAGGACAGCGTCCCTCATTTCTGTCTCAAACAGATGCTGCAGGACAGCGTCCCTCATTTCTGTCTCAAACAGATGCTGCAGAACAGCGTCCCTCATTTCTGTCTCAAACAGATGCTGCAGGACAGCGTCCCTCAATTCTGTCTCAAACAGATGCTGCAGGACAGCGTCCCTCATTTCTGTCTCAAACAGATGCTGCAGGACATCGTCCCTCAATTCTGTCTCAAACAGATGCTGCAGGACAGCGTCCCTCATTCCTGTCTCAAACAGATGCTGCAGGACAGCGTCCCTCATTTCTGTCTCAAACAGATGCTGCAGGACAGCGTCCCTCATTTCTGTCTCAAACAGATGCTGCAGGACAGCGTCCCTCTTGTCTGTCTCAAACAGATGCTGCCGGACAGCGTCCCTCATTTCTGTCTCAATCCGATGCTGCAGGACAGCGTCCCTCATTTCTGTCTCAAACAGATGCTGCAGGACAGCGTCCATCATTTCTGTCTCAAACAGATGCTGCAGGACAGCGTCCCTCATTTCTGTCTCAAACAGATGCTTCAGGACAGCGTCCCTCATTTCTGTCTCAAACAGATGCTGCAGGACAGCGTCCCTCGTTTCTGTCTCAAACTGATGCTGCAGGACAGCGTCCCTCAATTCTGTCTCAAACAGATGCTGCAGGACAGCGTCCCTCAATTCTGTCTCAAACAGATGCTACAGGACAGCGTCCCTCTTGTCTGTCTCTAACAGATGCTGCAGGACAGCGTCCCTCATTCCTGTCTCAAACTGATGCTGCAGGACAGCGTCCCTCATTCCTGTCTCAAACAGATGCTGCAGGACAGCGTCCCTCATTCCTGTCTCAAACTGATGCTGCAGGACAGCGTCCCTTGTTTCTGTCTCAAACAGATGCTGCAGGACAGCGTCCCTCGTTTCTGTCTCAAACAGATGCTGCAGGACAGCGTCCCTCATTCCTGTCTCAAACAGATGCTGCAGGACAGCGTCCCTCTTGTCTGTCTCTAACAGATGCTGCAGGACAGCGTCCCTCATTCCTGTCTCAAACAGATGCTGCAGGACAGCGTCCCTCAATTCTGTCTCAAACAGATGCTGCAGGACAGCGTCCCTCATTTCTGTCTCAAACAGATGCTGCAGGACAGCGTCCCTCATTTCTGTCTCAAACAGATGCTGCAGGACAGCGTCCCTCATTCCTGTCTCAAACAGATGCTGCAGGACAGCGTCCCTCAATTCTGTCTCAAACAGATGCTGCAGGACAGCGTCCCTCAATTCTGTCTCAAACAGATGCTGCAGGACAGCGTCCCTCATTTCTGTCTCAAACAGATGCTGCAGGACAGCGTCCCTCATTTCTGTCTCAAACAGATGCTGCAGGACAGCGTCCCTCGTTTCTGTCTCTAACAGATGCTGCAGGACAGCGTCCCTCATTCCTGTCTCAAACTGATGCTGCAGGACAGCGTCCCTCATTTATGTCTCAAACAGATGTTGCAGGACAGCGTCCCTCATTTCTGTCTCAAACAGATGCTGCAGGACAGCGTCCCTCATTCCTGTCTCAAACAGATGCTGCAGGACAGCGTCCCTCAATTCTGTCTCAAACAGATGCTGCAGGACAGCGTCCCTCATTCCTGTCTCAAACAGATGCTGCAGGACAGCGTCCCTCAATTCTGTCTCAAACAGATGCTGCAGGACAGCGTCCCCCAATTCTCTCTCAAACAGATGCTGCAGGACAGCGTCCCTCATTTCGGTCTCAAACAGATGCTGCAGGACAGCGTCCCTCATTTCTGTCTCAAACAGATGCTGCAGAACAGCGTCCCTCATTTCTGTCTCAAACAGATGCTGCAGGACAGCGTCCCTCAATTCTGTCTCAAACAGATGCTGCAGGACAGCGTCCCTCATTTCTGTCTCAAACAGATGCTGCAGGACATCGTCCCTCAATTCTGTCTCAAACAGATGCTGCAGGACAGCGTCCCTCATTCCTGTCTCAAACAGATGCTGCAGGACAGCGTCCCTCATTTCTGTCTCAAACAGATGCTGCAGGACAGCGTCCCTCATTTCTGTCTCAAACAGATGCTGCAGGACAGCGTCCCTCTTGTCTGTCTCAAACAGATGCTGCCGGACAGCGTCCCTCATTTCTGTCTCAATCCGATGCTGCAGGACAGCGTCCCTCATTTCTGTCTCAAACAGATGCTGCAGGACAGCGTCCATCATTTCTGTCTCAAACAGATGCTGCAGGACAGCGTCCCTCATTTCTGTCTCAAACAGATGCTTCAGGACAGCGTCCCTCATTTCTGTCTCAAACAGATGCTGCAGGACAGCGTCCCTCGTTTCTGTCTCAAACTGATGCTGCAGGACAGCGTCCCTCAATTCTGTCTCAAACAGATGCTGCAGGACAGCGTCCCTCAATTCTGTCTCAAACAGATGCTACAGGACAGCGTCCCTCTTGTCTGTCTCTAACAGATGCTGCAGGACAGCGTCCCTCATTCCTGTCTCAAACTGATGCTGCAGGACAGCGTCCCTCATTCCTGTCTCAAACAGATGCTGCAGGACAGCGTCCCTCATTCCTGTCTCAAACTGATGCTGCAGGACAGCGTCCCTTGTTTCTGTCTCAAACAGATGCTGCAGGACAGCGTCCCTCGTTTCTGTCTCAAACAGATGCTGCAGGACAGCGTCCCTCATTCCTGTCTCAAACAGATGCTGCAGGACAGCGTCCCTCTTGTCTGTCTCTAACAGATGCTGCAGGACAGCGTCCCTCATTCCTGTCTCAAACAGATGCTGCAGGACAGCGTCCCTCAATTCTGTCTCAAACAGATGCTGCAGGACAGCGTCCCTCATTTCTGTCTCAAACAGATGCTGCAGGACAGCGTCCCTCATTTCTGTCTCAAACAGATGCTGCAGGACAGCGTCCCTCATTCCTGTCTCAAACAGATGCTGCAGGACAGCGTCCCTCAATTCTGTCTCAAACAGATGCTGCAGGACAGCGTCCCTCAATTCTGTCTCAAACAGATGCTGCAGGACAGCGTCCCTCATTTCTGTCTCAAACAGATGCTGCAGGACAGCGTCCCTCATTTCTGTCTCAAACAGATGCTGCAGGACAGCGTCCCTCATTTCTGTCTCAAACAGATGCTGCAGGACAGCGTCCCTCATTTCTGTCTCAAACAGATGCTGCAGGACAGCGTCCCTCAATTCTGTCTCAAACAGATGCTGCAGGACAGCGTCCCTCATTTCTGTCTCAAACAGATGCTGCAGGACAGCGTCCCTCATTCCTGTCTCAAACAGATGCTGCAGGACAGCGTCCCTCAATTCTGTCTCAAACAGATGCTGCAGGACAGCGTCCCCCAATTCTGTCTCAAACAGATGCTGCAGGACAGCGTCCCTCATTTCTGTCTCAAACAGATGCTGCAGGACAGCGTCCCTCATTTCTGTCTCAAACAGATGCTGCAGAACAGCGTCCCTCATTTCTGTCTCAAACAGATGCTGCAGGACAGCGTCCCTCATTTCTGTCTCAAACAGATGCTGCAGAACAGCGTCCCTCATTTCTGTCTCAAACAGATGCTGCAGGACAGCGTCCCTCAATTCTGTCTCAAACAGATGCTGCAGGACAGCGTCCCTCATTTCTGTCTCAAACAGATGCTGCAGGACATCGTCCCTCAATTCTGTCTCAAACAGATGCTGCAGGACAGCGTCCCTCATTCCTGTCTCAAACAGATGCTGCAGGACAGCGTCCCTCATTTCTGTCTCAAACAGATGCTGCAGGACAGCGTCCCTCATTTCTGTCTCAAACAGATGCTGCAGGACAGCGTCCCTCTTGTCTGTCTCAAACAGATGCTGCCGGACAGCGTCCCTCATTTCTGTCTCAATCCGATGCTGCAGGACAGCGTCCCTCATTTCTGTCTCAAACAGATGCTGCAGGACAGCGTCCATCATTTCTGTCTCAAACAGATGCTGCAGGACAGCGTCCCTCATTTCTGTCTCAAACAGATGCTTCAGGACAGCGTCCCTCATTTCTGTCTCAAACAGATGCTGCAGGACAGCGTCCCTCGTTTCTGTCTCAAACTGATGCTGCAGGACAGCGTCCCTCAATTCTGTCTCAAACAGATGCTGCAGGACAGCGTCCCTCAATTCTGTCTCAAACAGATGCTACAGGACAGCGTCCCTCTTGTCTGTCTCTAACAGATGCTGCAGGACAGCGTCCCTCATTCCTGTCTCAAACTGATGCTGCAGGACAGCGTCCCTCATTCCTGTCTCAAACAGATGCTGCAGGACAGCGTCCCTCATTCCTGTCTCAAACTGATGCTGCAGGACAGCGTCCCTTGTTTCTGTCTCAAACAGATGCTGCAGGACAGCGTCCCTCGTTTCTGTCTCAAACAGATGCTGCAGGACAGCGTCCCTCATTCCTGTCTCAAACAGATGCTGCAGGACAGCGTCCCTCTTGTCTGTCTCTAACAGATGCTGCAGGACAGCGTCCCTCATTCCTGTCTCAAACAGATGCTGCAGGACAGCGTCCCTCAATTCTGTCTCAAACAGATGCTGCAGGACAGCGTCCCTCATTTCTGTCTCAAACAGATGCTGCAGGACAGCGTCCCTCATTTCTGTCTCAAACAGATGCTGCAGGACAGCGTCCCTCATTCCTGTCTCAAACAGATGCTGCAGGACAGCGTCCCTCAATTCTGTCTCAAACAGATGCTGCAGGACAGCGTCCCTCAATTCTGTCTCAAACAGATGCTGCAGGACAGCGTCCCTCATTTCTGTCTCAAACAGATGCTGCAGGACAGCGTCCCTCATTTCTGTCTCAAACAGATGCTGCAGGACAGCGTCCCTCGTTTCTGTCTCTAACAGATGCTGCAGGACAGCGTCCCTCATTCCTGTCTCAAACTGATGCTGCAGGACAGCGTCCCTCATTTATGTCTCAAACAGATGTTGCAGGACAGCGTCCCTCATTTCTGTCTCAAACAGATGCTGCAGGACAGCGTCCCTCATTCCTGTCTCAAACAGATGCTGCAGGACAGCGTCCCTCAATTCTGTCTCAAACAGATGCTGCAGGACAGCGTCCCTCATTCCTGTCTCAAACAGATGCTGCAGGACAGCGTCCCTCAATTCTGTCTCAAACAGATGCTGCAGGACAGCGTCCCCCAATTCTGTCTCAAACAGATGCTGCAGGACAGCGTCCCTCATTTCTGTCTCAAACAGATGCTGCAGGACAGCGTCCCTCATTTCTGTCTCAAACAGATGCTGCAGAACAGCGTCCCTCATTTCTGTCTCAAACAGATGCTGCAGGACAGCGTCCCTCAATTCTGTCTCAAACAGATGCTGCAGGACAGCGTCCCTCATTTCTGTCTCAAACAGATGCTGCAGGACATCGTCCCTCAATTCTGTCTCAAACAGATGCTGCAGGACAGCGTCCCTCATTCCTGTCTCAAACAGATGCTGCAGGACAGCGTCCCTCATTTCTGTCTCAAACAGATGCTGCAGGACAGCGTCCCTCATTTCTGTCTCAAACAGATGCTGCAGGACAGCGTCCCTCTTGTCTGTCTCAAACAGATGCTGCCGGACAGCGTCCCTCATTTCTGTCTCAATCCGATGCTGCAGGACAGCGTCCCTCATTTCTGTCTCAAACAGATGCTGCAGGACAGCGTCCATCATTTCTGTCTCAAACAGATGCTGCAGGACAGCGTCCCTCATTTCTGTCTCAAACAGATGCTTCAGGACAGCGTCCCTCATTTCTGTCTCAAACAGATGCTGCAGGACAGCGTCCCTCGTTTCTGTCTCAAACTGATGCTGCAGGACAGCGTCCCTCAATTCTGTCTCAAACAGATGCTGCAGGACAGCGTCCCTCAATTCTGTCTCAAACAGATGCTACAGGACAGCGTCCCTCTTGTCTGTCTCTAACAGATGCTGCAGGACAGCGTCCCTCATTCCTGTCTCAAACTGATGCTGCAGGACAGCGTCCCTCATTCCTGTCTCAAACAGATGCTGCAGGACAGCGTCCCTCATTCCTGTCTCAAACTGATGCTGCAGGACAGCGTCCCTTGTTTCTGTCTCAAACAGATGCTGCAGGACAGCGTCCCTCGTTTCTGTCTCAAACAGATGCTGCAGGACAGCGTCCCTCATTCCTGTCTCAAACAGATGCTGCAGGACAGCGTCCCTCTTGTCTGTCTCTAACAGATGCTGCAGGACAGCGTCCCTCATTCCTGTCTCAAACAGATGCTGCAGGACAGCGTCCCTCAATTCTGTCTCAAACAGATGCTGCAGGACAGCGTCCCTCATTTCTGTCTCAAACAGATGCTGCAGGACAGCATCCCTCATTTCTGTCTCAAACAGATGCTGCAGGACAGCGTCCCTCATTCCTGTCTCAAACAGATGCTGCAGGACAGCGTCCCTCAATTCTGTCTCAAACAGATGCTGCAGGACAGCGTCCCTCAATTCTGTCTCAAACAGATGCTGCAGGACAGCGTCCCTCATTTCTGTCTCAAACAGATGCTGCAGGACAGCGTCCCTCATTTCTGTCTCAAACAGATGCTGCAGGACAGCGTCCCTCATTTCTGTCTCAAACAGATGCTGCAGGACAGCGTCCCTCATTTCTGTCTCAAACAGATGCTGCAGAACAGCGTCCCTCATTTCTGTCTCAAACAGATGCTGCAGGACAGCGTCCCTCAATTCTGTCTCAAACAGATGCTGCAGGACAGCGTCCCTCAATTCTGTCTCAAACAGATGCTGCAGGACAGCGTCCCTCAATTCTGTCTCAAACAGATGCTGCAGGACAGCGTCCCTCATTTCTGTCTCAAACAGATGCTGCAGGACAGCGTCCCTCATTTCTGTCTCAAACAGATGCTGCAGGACAGCGTCCCTCATTTCTGTCTCAAACAGATGCTGCAGGACAGCGTCCCTCATTTCTGTCTCAAACAGATGCTGCAGAACAGCGTCCCTCATTTCTGTCTCAAACAGATGCTGCAGGACAGCGTCCCTCAATTCTGTCTCAAACAGATGCTGCAGGACAGCGTCCCTCATTTCTGTCTCAAACAGATGCTGCAGGACAGCGTCCCTCATTTCTGTCTCAAACAGATGCTGCAGGACAGCGTCCATCATTTCTGTCTCAAACAGATGCTGCAGGACAGCGTCCCTCATTTCTGGCTCAAACAGATGCTGCAGGACAGCGTCCCTCATTTCTGTCTCAAACAGATGCTGCAGGACAGCGTCCCTCATTTCTGTCTCAAACAGATGCTGCAGGACATCGTCCCTCAATTCTGTTTCAATCCGATGCTGCAGGACAGCGTCCCTCATTTCTGTCTCAAACAGATGCTGCAGGACAGCGTCCCTCATTTCTGTCTCAAACAGATGCTGCAGGACAGCGTCCCTCATTTCTGTCTCAAACAGATGCTGCAGGACAGCGTCCCTCTTGTCTGTCTCAAACAGATGCTGCCGGACAGCGTCCCTCATTTCTGTCTCAATCCGATGCTGCAGGACAGCGTCCCTCATTTCTGTCTCAAACAGATGCTGCAGGACAGCGTCCATCATTTCTGTCTCAAACAGATGCTGCAGGACAGCGTCCCTCATTTCTGGCTCAAACAGATGCTGCAGGACAGCGTCCCTCATTTCTGTCTCAAACAGATGCTGCAGGACAGCGTCCCTCTTGTCTGTCTCAAACAGATGCTGCCGGACAGCGTCCCTCATTTCTGTCTCAAACAGATGCTGCAGGACAGCGTCCCTCGTTTCTGTCTCAAACAGATGCTGCAGGACAGCGTCCCTCATTCCTGTCTCAAACAGATGCTGCAGGACAGCGTCCCTCTTGTCTGTCTCAAACAGATGCTGCCGGACAGCGTCCCTCATTTCTGTCTCAAACAGATGCTGCAGGACAGCGTCCATCATTTCTGTCTCAAACAGATGCTGCAGGACAGCGTCCCTCATTTCTGTCTCAAACAGATGCTGCAGGACAGCGTCCCTCATTTCTGTCTCAAACAGATGCTGCAGGACAGCGTCCCTCATTCCTGTCTCAAACAGATGCTGCAGGACAGCGTCCCTCTTGTCTGTCTCAAACAGATGCTGCCGGACAGCGTCCCTCATTTCTGTCTCAAACAGATGCTGCAGGACAGCGTCCCTCATTTCTGTCTCTAACAGATGCTGCAGGACAGCGTCCCTCATTTCTGTCTCAAACAGATGCTGCAGGACAGCGTCCCTCATTTCTGTCTCAAACATGCTGCAGGACAGCGTCCCTCATTTCTGTCTCAAACAGATGCTGCAGAACAGCGTCCCTCATTTCTGTCTCAAACAGATGCTGCAGGACAGCGTCCCTCAATTCTGTCTCAAACAGATGCTGCAGGACAGCGTCCCTCGTTTCTGTCTCAAACAGATGCTGCAGGACAGCGTCCCTCATTCCTGTCTCAAACAGATGCTGCAGGACAGCGTCCCTCTTGTCTGTCTCAAACAGATGCTGCCGGACAGCGTCCCTCATTTCTGTCTCAAACAGATGCTGCAGGACAGCGTCCATCATTTCTGTCTCAAACAGATGCTGCAGGACAGCGTCCCTCATTTCTGTCTCAAACAGATGCTGCAGGACAGCGTCCCTCATTTCTGTCTCAAACAGATGCTGCAGGACAGCGTCCCTCATTCCTGTCTCAAACAGATGCTGCAGGACAGCGTCCCTCTTGTCTGTCTCAAACAGATGCTGCCGGACAGCGTCCCTCATTTCTGTCTCAAACAGATGCTGCAGGACAGCGTCCCTCATTTCTGTCTCTAACAGATGCTGCAGGACAGCGTCCCTCATTTCTGTCTCAAACAGATGCTGCAGGACAGCGTCCCTCATTTCTGTCTCAAACATGCTGCAGGACAGCGTCCCTCATTTCTGTCTCAAACAGATGCTGCAGGACAGCGTCCCTCGTTTCTGTCTCAAACTGATGCTGCAGGACAGTGTCCCTTGTTTCTGTCTCAAACAGATGCTGCAGGACAGCGTCCCTCGTTTCTGTCTCAAACAGATGCTGCAGGACAGCGTCCCTCATTCCTGTCTCAAACAGATGCTGCAGGACAGCGTCCCTCTTGTCTGTCTCAAACAGATGCTGCCGGACAGCGTCCCTCATTTCTGTCTCAAACAGATGCTGCAGGACAGCGTCCATCATTTCTTTCTCAAACAGATGCTGCAGGACAGCGTCCCTCATTTCTGTCTCAAACAGATGCTGCAGGACAGCGTCCCTCATTTCTGTCTCAAATAGATGCTGCAGGACAGCGTCCCTCATTTCTGTCTCAAACAGATGCTGCAGGACAGCGTCCCTCATTTCTGTCTCAAACAGATGCTGCAGGACAGCATCCCTCATTCCTGTCTCAAACAGATGCTGCAGGACAGCGTCCCTCTTGTCTGTCTCAAACAGATGCTGCCGGACAGCGTCCCTCATTTCTGTCTCAAACAGATGCTGCAGGACAGCGTCCCTCATTTCTGTCTCTAACAGATGCTGCAGGACAGCGTCCCTCATTCCTGTCTCAAACAGATGCTGCAGGACAGCGTTCCTCGTTTCTGTCTCAAACAGATGCTGCAGGACAGCGTCCCTCATTCCTGTCTCAAACAGATGCTGCAGGACAGCGTCCCTCATTTCTGTCTCAAACCGATGCTGCAGGACAGCGTCCCTCGTTTCTGTCTCTAACAGATGCTGCAGGACAGCGTCCCTCATTCCTGTCTCAAACTGATGCTGCAGGACAGCGTCCCTCATTTATGTCTCAAACAGATGTTGCAGGACAGCGTCCCTCATTTCTGTCTCAAACAGATGCTGCAGGACAGCGTCCCTCATTCCTGTCTCAAACAGATGCTGCAGGACAGCGTCCCTCAATTCTGTCTCAAACAGATGCTGCAGGACAGCGTCCCTCATTCCTGTCTCAAACAGATGCTGCAGGACAGCGTCCCTCAATTCTGTCTCAAACAGATGCTGCAGGACAGCATCCCTCAATTCTGTCTCAAACAGATGCTGCAGGACAGCGTCCCTCATTTCTGTCTCAAACAGATGCTGCAGGACAGCGTCCCTCATTTCTGTCTCAAACAGATGCTGCAGGACAGCGTCCATCATTTCTGTCTCAAACAGATGCTGCAGGACAGCGTCCCTCATTTCTGTCTCAAACATATCCGGCAGGACAGCGTCCCTCATTTCTGTCTCAAACAGATGCTGCAGGACAGCGTCCCTCAATTCTGTCTCAAACAGATGCTGCAGGACAGCGTCCCTCATTTCTGTCTCAAACAGATGCTGCAGGACATCGTCCCTCAATTCTGTCTCAAACAGATGCTGCAGAACAGCGTCCCTCATTCCTGTCTCAAACAGATGCTGCAGGACAGCGTCCCTCATTTCTGTCTCAAACAGATGCTGCAGGACAGCGTCCCTCATTTCTGTCTCAAACAGATGCTGCCGGACAGCGTCCCTCATTTCTGTCTCAAACAGATGCTGCAGGACAGCGTCCCTCATTTCTGTCTCAAACAGATGCTGCAGGACAGCGTCCATCATTTCTGTCTCAAACAGATGCTGCAGGACAGCGTCCCTCATTTCTGTCTCAAACAGATGCTTCAGGACAGCGTCCCTCGTTTCTGTCTCAAACAGATGCTGCAGGACAGCGTCCCTCGTTTCTGTCTCAAACTGATGCTGCAGGACAGTGTCCCTTGTTTCTGTCTCAAACAGATGCTGCAGGACAGCGTCCCTCGTTTCTGTCTCAAACAGATGCTGCAGGACAGCGTCCCTCATTCCTGTCTCAAACAGATGCTGCAGGACAGCGTCCCTCTTGTCTGTCTCAAACAGATGCTGCCGGACAGCGTCCCTCATTTCTGTCTCAAACAGATGCTGCAGGACAGCGTCCATCATTTCTTTCTCAAACAGATGCTGCAGGACAGCGTCCCTCATTTCTGTCTCAAACAGATGCTGCAGGACAGCGTCCCTCATTTCTGTCTCAAACAGATGCTGCAGGACAGCGTCCCTCATTCCTGTCTCAAACAGATGCTGCAGGACAGCGTCCCTCTTGTCTGTCTCAAACAGATGCTGCCGGACAGCGTCCCTCATTTCTGTCTCAAACAGATGCTGCAGGACAGCGTCCCTCATTTCTGTCTCTAACAGATGCTGCAGGACAGCGTCCCTCATTCCTGTCTCAAACAGATGCTGCAGGACAGCGTTCCTCGTTTCTGTCTCAAACAGATGCTGCAGGACAGCGTCCCTCATTCCTTTCTCAAACAGATGCTGCAGGACAGCGTCCCTCATTCCTGTCTCAAACAGATACTGCAGGACAGCGTCCCTCATTCCTGTCTCAAACAGATGCTGCAGGACAGCGTCCCTCATTTCTGTCTCAAACCGATGCTGCAGGACAGCGTCCCTCGTTTCTGTCTCTAACAGATGCTGCAGGACAGCGTCCCTCATTCCTGTCTCAAACTGATGCTGCAGGACAGCGTCCCTCATTTCTGTCTCAAACAGATGTTGCAGGACAGCGTCCCTCATTTCTGTCTCAAACAGATGCTGCAGGACAGCGTCCCTCATTTCTGTCTCAAACAGATGCTGCAGGACAGCGTCCCTCTTGTCTGTCTCAAACAGATGCTGCCGGACAGCGTCCCTCATTTCTGTCTCAAACAGATGCTGCAGGACAGCGTCCCTCATTTCTGTCTCAAACAGATGCTGCAGGACAGCGTCCATCATTTCTGTCTCAAACAGATGCTGCAGGACAGCGTCCCTCATTCCTGTCTCAAACTGATGCTGCAGGACAGCATCCCTCATTTATGTCTCAAACAGATGTTGCAGGACAGCGTCCCTCATTTCTGTCTCAAACAGATGCTGCAGGACAGCGTCCCTCATTCCTGTCTCAAACAGATGCTGCAGGACAGCGTCCCTCAATTCTGTCTCAAACAGATGCTGCAGGACAGCGTCCCTCATTCCTGTCTCAAACAGATGCTGCAGGACAGCGTCCCTCAATTCTGTCTCAAACAGATGCTGCAGGACAGCATCCCTCAATTCTGTCTCAAACAGATGCTGCAGGACAGCGTCCCTCATTTCTGTCTCAAACAGATGCTGCAGGACAGCGTCCCTCATTTCTGTCTCAAACAGATGCTGCAGGACAGCGTCCATCATTTCTGTCTCAAACAGATGCTGCAGGACAGCGTCCCTCATTTCTGTCTCAAACATATCCGGCAGGACAGCGTCCCTCATTTCTGTCTCAAACAGATGCTGCAGGACAGCGTCCCTCAATTCTGTCTCAAACAGATGCTGCAGGACAGCGTCCCTCATTTCTGTCTCAAACAGATGCTGCAGGACATCGTCCCTCAATTCTGTCTCAAACAGATGCTGCAGAACAGCGTCCCTCATTCCTGTCTCAAACAGATGCTGCAGGACAGCGTCCCTCATTTCTGTCTCAAACAGATGCTGCAGGACAGCGTCCCTCATTTCTGTCTCAAACAGATGCTGCCGGACAGCGTCCCTCATTTCTGTCTCAAACAGATGCTGCAGGACAGCGTCCCTCATTTCTGTCTCAAACAGATGCTGCAGGACAGCGTCCCTCATTTCTGTCTCAAACAGATGCTGCAGGACAGCGTCCCTCATTTCTGTCTCAAACAGATGCTGCAGGACAGCGTCCATCATTTCTGTCTCAAACAGATGCTGCAGGACAGCGTCCCTCATTCCTGTCTCAAACTGATGCTGCAGGACAGCGTCCCTCATTTATGTCTCAAACAGATGTTGCAGGACAGCGTCCCTCATTTCTGTCTCAAACAGATGCTGCAGGACAGCGTCCCTCATTCCTGTCTCAAACAGATGCTGCAGGACAGCGTCCCTCAATTCTGTCTCAAACAGATGCTGCAGGACAGCGTCCCTCATTCCTGTCTCAAACAGATGCTGCAGGACAGCGTCCCTCAATTCTGTCTCAAACAGATGCTGCAGGACAGCATCCCTCAATTCTGTCTCAAACAGATGCTGCAGGACAGCGTCCCTCATTTCTGTCTCAAACAGATGCTGCAGGACAGCGTCCCTCATTTCTGTCTCAAACAGATGCTGCAGGACAGCGTCCATCATTTCTGTCTCAAACAGATGCTGCAGGACAGCGTCCCTCATTTCTGTCTCAAACATATCCGGCAGGACAGCGTCCCTCATTTCTGTCTCAAACAGATGCTGCCGGACAGCGTCCCTCATTTCTGTCTCAAACAGATGCTGCAGGACAGCGTCCCTCATTTCTGTCTCAAACAGATGCTGCAGGACAGCGTCCATCATTTCTGTCTCAAACAGATGCTGCAGGACAGCGTCCCTCATTTCTGTCTCAAACAGATGCTTCAGGACAGCGTCCCTCGTTTCTGTCTCAAACAGATGCTGCAGGACAGCGTCCCTCGTTTCTGTCTCAAACTGATGCTGCAGGACAGTGTCCCTTGTTTCTGTCTCAAACAGATGCTGCAGGACAGCGTCCCTCGTTTCTGTCTCAAACAGATGCTGCAGGACAGCGTCCCTCATTCCTGTCTCAAACAGATGCTGCAGGACAGCGTCCCTCTTGTCTGTCTCAAACAGATGCTGCCGGACAGCGTCCCTCATTTCTGTCTCAAACAGATGCTGCAGGACAGCGTCCATCATTTCTTTCTCAAACAGATGCTGCAGGACAGCGTCCCTCATTTCTGTCTCAAACAGATGCTGCAGGACAGCGTCCCTCATTTCTGTCTCAAACAGATGCTGCAGGACAGCGTCCCTCATTCCTGTCTCAAACAGATGCTGCAGGACAGCGTCCCTCTTGTCTGTCTCAAACAGATGCTGCCGGACAGCGTCCCTCATTTCTGTCTCAAACAGATGCTGCAGGACAGCGTCCCTCATTTCTGTCTCTAACAGATGCTGCAGGACAGCGTCCCTCATTCCTGTCTCAAACAGATGCTGCAGGACAGCGTTCCTCGTTTCTGTCTCAAACAGATGCTGCAGGACAGCGTCCCTCATTCCTTTCTCAAACAGATGCTGCAGGACAGCGTCCCTCATTCCTGTCTCAAACAGATGCTGCAGGACAGCGTCCCTCATTCCTGTCTCAAACAGATGCTGCAGGACAGCGTCCCTCATTTCTGTCTCAAACCGATGCTGCAGGACAGCGTCCCTCGTTTCTGTCTCTAACAGATGCTGCAGGACAGCGTCCCTCATTCCTGTCTCAAACTGATGCTGCAGGACAGCGTCCCTCATTTCTGTCTCAAACAGATGTTGCAGGACAGCGTCCCTCAATTCTGTCTCAAACAGATGCTGCAGGACAGCATCCCTCAATTCTGTCTCAAACTGATGCTGCAGGACAGCGTCCCTCATTTCTGTCTCAAACAGATGCTGCAGGACAGCGTCCCTCATTTCTGTCTCAAACAGATGCTGCAGGACAGCGTCCATCATTTCTGTCTCAAACAGATGCTGCAGGACAGCGTCCCTCATTTCTGTCTCAAACATATCCGGCAGGACAGCGTCCCTCATTTCTGTCTCAAACAGATGCTGCAGGACAGCGTCCCTCAATTCTGTCTCAAACAGATGCTGCAGGACAGCGTCCCTCATTTCTGTCTCAAACAGATGCTGCAGGACAGCGTCCCTCATTTCTGTCTCAAACAGATGCTGCAGGACAGCGTCCATCATTTCTGTCTCAAACAGATGCTGCAGGACAGCGTCCCTCATTTCTGTCTCAAACATATCCGGCAGGACAGCGTCCCTCAATTCTGTCTCAAACAGATGCTGCAGAACAGCGTCCCTCATTCCTGTCTCAAACAGATGCTGCAGGACAGCGTCCCTCATTTCTGTCTCAAACAGATGCTGCAGGACAGCGTCCCTCATTTCTGTCTCAAACAGATGCTGCAGGACAGCGTCCATCATTTCTGTCTCAAACAGATGCTGCAGGACAGCGTCCCTCATTCCTGTCTCAAACTGATGCTGCAGGACAGCGTCCCTCATTTATGTCTCAAACAGATGTTGCAGGACAGCGTCCCTCATTTCTGTCTCAAACAGATGCTGCAGGACAGCGTCCCTCATTCCTGTCTCAAACAGATGCTGCAGGACAGCGTCCCTCAATTCTGTCTCAAACAGATGCTGCAGGACAGCGTCCCTTCTTCCTGTCTCAAACAGATGCTGCAGGACAGCGTCCCTCAATTCTGTCTCAAACAGATGCTGCAGGACAGCATCCCTCAATTCTGTCTCAAACAGATGCTGCAGGACAGCGTCCCTCATTTCTGTCTCAAACAGATGCTGCAGGACAGCGTCCCTCATTTCTGTCTCAAACAGATGCTGCAGGACAGCGTCCATCATTTCTGTCTCAAACAGATGCTGCAGGACAGCGTCCCTCATTTCTGTCTCAAACATATCCGGCAGGACAGCGTCCCTCATTTCTGTCTCAAACAGATGCTGCCGGACAGCGTCCCTCATTTCTGTCTCAAACAGATGCTGCAGGACAGCGTCCCTCATTTCTGTCTCAAACAGATGCTGCAGGACAGCGTCCATCATTTCTGTCTCAAACAGATGCTGCAGGACAGCGTCCCTCATTTCTGTCTCAAACAGATGCTTCAGGACAGCGTCCCTCGTTTCTGTCTCAAACAGATGCTGCAGGACAGCGTCCCTCGTTTCTGTCTCAAACTGATGCTGCAGGACAGTGTCCCTTGTTTCTGTCTCAAACAGATGCTGCAGGACAGCGTCCCTCGTTTCTGTCTCAAACAGATGCTGCAGGACAGCGTCCCTCATTCCTGTCTCAAACAGATGCTGCAGGACAGCGTCCCTCTTGTCTGTCTCAAACAGATGCTGCCGGACAGCGTCCCTCATTTCTGTCTCAAACAGATGCTGCAGGACAGCGTCCATCATTTCTTTCTCAAACAGATGCTGCAGGACAGCGTCCCTCATTTCTGTCTCAAACAGATGCTGCAGGACAGCGTCCCTCATTTCTGTCTCAAACAGATGCTGCAGGACAGCGTCCCTCATTCCTGTCTCAAACAGATGCTGCAGGACAGCGTCCCTCTTGTCTGTCTCAAACAGATGCTGCCGGACAGCGTCCCTCATTTCTGTCTCAAACAGATGCTGCAGGACAGCGTCCCTCATTTCTGTCTCTAACAGATGCTGCAGGACAGCGTCCCTCATTCCTGTCTCAAACAGATGCTGCAGGACAGCGTTCCTCGTTTCTGTCTCAAACAGATGCTGCAGGACAGCGTCCCTCATTCCTTTCTCAAACAGATGCTGCAGGACAGCGTCCCTCATTCCTGTCTCAAACAGATGCTGCAGGACAGCGTCCCTCATTCCTGTCTCAAACAGATGCTGCAGGACAGCGTCCCTCATTTCTGTCTCAAACCGATGCTGCAGGACAGCGTCCCTCGTTTCTGTCTCTAACAGATGCTGCAGGACAGCGTCCCTCATTCCTGTCTCAAACTGATGCTGCAGGACAGCGTCCCTCATTTCTGTCTCAAACAGATGTTGCAGGACAGCGTCCCTCAATTCTGTCTCAAACAGATGCTGCAGGACAGCATCCCTCAATTCTGTCTCAAACAGATGCTGCAGGACAGCGTCCCTCATTTCTGTCTCAAACAGATGCTGCAGGACAGCGTCCCTCATTTCTGTCTCAAACAGATGCTGCAGGACAGCGTCCATCATTTCTGTCTCAAACAGATGCTGCAGGACAGCGTCCCTCATTTCTGTCTCAAACATATCCGGCAGGACAGCGTCCCTCATTTCTGTCTCAAACAGATGCTGCAGGACAGCGTCCCTCAATTCTGTCTCAAACAGATGCTGCAGGACAGCGTCCCTCATTTCTGTCTCAAACAGATGCTGCAGGACAGCGTCCCTCATTTCTGTCTCAAACAGATGCTGCAGGACAGCGTCCATCATTTCTGTCTCAAACAGATGCTGCAGGACAGCGTCCCTCATTTCTGTCTCAAACATATCCGGCAGGACAGCGTCCCTCAATTCTGTCTCAAACAGATGCTGCAGAACAGCGTCCCTCATTCCTGTCTCAAACAGATGCTGCAGGACAGCGTCCCTCATTTCTGTCTCAAACAGATGCTGCAGGACAGCGTCCCTCATTTCTGTCTCAAACAGATGCTGCAGGACAGCGTCCATCATTTCTGTCTCAAACAGATGCTGCAGGACAGCGTCCCTCATTCCTGTCTCAAACTGATGCTGCAGGACAGCGTCCCTCATTTATGTCTCAAACAGATGTTGCAGGACAGCGTCCCTCATTTCTGTCTCAAACAGATGCTGCAGGACAGCGTCCCTCATTCCTGTCTCAAACAGATGCTGCAGGACAGCGTCCCTCAATTCTGTCTCAAACAGATGCTGCAGGACAGCGTCCCTCATTCCTGTCTCAAACAGATGCTGCAGGACAGCGTCCCTCAATTCTGTCTCAAACAGATGCTGCAGGACAGCATCCCTCAATTCTGTCTCAAACAGATGCTGCAGGACAGCGTCCCTCATTTCTGTCTCAAACAGATGCTGCAGGACAGCGTCCCTCATTTCTGTCTCAAACAGATGCTGCAGGACAGCGTCCATCATTTCTGTCTCAAACAGATGCTGCAGGACAGCGTCCCTCATTTCTGTCTCAAACATATCCGGCAGGACAGCGTCCCTCATTTCTGTCTCAAACAGATGCTGCAGGACAGCGTCCCTCAATTCTGTCTCAAACAGATGCTGCAGGACAGCGTCCCTCATTTCTGTCTCAAACAGATGCTGCAGGACATCGTCCCTCAATTCTGTCTCAAACAGATGCTGCAGAACAGCGTCCCTCATTCCTGTCTCAAACAGATGCTGCAGGACAGCGTCCCTCATTTCTGTCTCAAACAGATGCTGCAGGACAGCGTCCCTCATTTCTGTCTCAAACAGATGCTGCCGGACAGCGTCCCTCATTTCTGTCTCAAACAGATGCTGCAGGACAGCGTCCCTCATTTCTGTCTCAAACAGATGCTGCAGGACAGCGTCCATCATTTCTGTCTCAAACAGATGCTGCAGGACAGCGTCCCTCATTTCTGTCTCAAACAGATGCTTCAGGACAGCGTCCCTCGTTTCTGTCTCAAACAGATGCTGCAGGACAGCGTCCCTCGTTTCTGTCTCAAACTGATGCTGCAGGACAGTGTCCCTTGTTTCTGTCTCAAACAGATGCTGCAGGACAGCGTCCCTCGTTTCTGTCTCAAACAGATGCTGCAGGACAGCGTCCCTCATTCCTGTCTCAAACAGATGCTGCAGGACAGCGTCCCTCTTGTCTGTCTCAAACAGATGCTGCCGGACAGCGTCCCTCATTTCTGTCTCAAACAGATGCTGCAGGACAGCGTCCATCATTTCTTTCTCAAACAGATGCTGCAGGACAGCGTCCCTCATTTCTGTCTCAAACAGATGCTGCAGGACAGCGTCCCTCATTTCTGTCTCAAACAGATGCTGCAGGACAGCGTCCCTCATTCCTGTCTCAAACAGATGCTGCAGGACAGCGTCCCTCTTGTCTGTCTCAAACAGATGCTGCCGGACAGCGTCCCTCATTTCTGTCTCAAACAGATGCTGCAGGACAGCGTCCCTCATTTCTGTCTCTAACAGATGCTGCAGGACAGCGTCCCTCATTCCTGTCTCAAACAGATGCTGCAGGACAGCGTTCCTCGTTTCTGTCTCAAACAGATGCTGCAGGACAGCGTCCCTCATTCCTTTCTCAAACAGATGCTGCAGGACAGCGTCCCTCATTCCTGTCTCAAACAGATGCTGCAGGACAGCGTCCCTCATTCCTGTCTCAAACAGATGCTGCAGGACAGCGTCCCTCATTTCTGTCTCAAACCGATGCTGCAGGACAGCGTCCCTCGTTTCTGTCTCTAACAGATGCTGCAGGACAGCGTCCCTCATTCCTGTCTCAAACTGATGCTGCAGGACAGCGTCCCTCATTTCTGTCTCAAACAGATGTTGCAGGACAGCGTCCCTCATTTCTGTCTCAAACAGATGCTGCAGGACAGCGTCCCTCATTTCTGTCTCAAACAGATGCTGCAGGACAGCGTCCCTCTTGTCTGTCTCAAACAGATGCTGCCGGACAGCGTCCCTCATTTCTGTCTCTAACAGATGCTGCAGGACAGCGTCCCTCATTCCTGTCTCAAACTGATGCTGCAGGACAGCGTCCCTCATTTATGTCTCAAACAGATGTTGCAGGACAGCGTCCCTCATTTCTGTCTCAAACAGATGCTGCAGGACAGCGTCCCTCATTTCTGTCTCAAACAGATGCTTCAGGACAGCGTCCCTCATTTCTGTCTCAAACAGATGCTTCAGGACAGCGTCCCTCGTTTCTGTCTCAAACAGATGCTGCAGGACAGCGTCCCTCGTTTCTGTCTCAAACAGATGCTGCAGGACAGCGTCCCTCATTCCTGTCTCAAACAGATGCTGCAGGACAGCGTCCCTCTTGTCTGTCTCAAACAGATGCTGCCGGACAGCGTCCCTCATTTCTGTCTCTAACAGATGCTGCAGGACAGCGTCCCTCATTCCTGTCTCAAACTGATGCTGCAGGACAGCGTCCCTCATTTATGTCTCAAACAGATGTTGCAGGACAGCGTCCCTCAATTCTGTCTCAAACAGATGCTGCAGAACAGCGTCCCTCATTCCTGTCTCAAACAGATGCTGCAGGACAGCGTCCCTCATTTCTGTCTCAAACAGATGCTGCAGGACAGCGTCCCTCATTTCTGTCTCAAACAGATGCTGCCGGACAGCGTCCCTCATTTCTGTCTCAAACAGATGCTGCAGGACAGCGTCCCTCATTTCTGTCTCAAACAGATGCTGCAGGACAGCGTCCATCATTTCTGTCTCAAACAGATGCTGCAGGACAGCGTCCCTCATTTCTGTCTCAAACAGATGCTTCAGGACAGCGTCCCTCGTTTCTGTCTCAAACAGATGCTGCAGGACAGTGTCCCTCGTTTCTGTCTCAAACTGATGCTGCAGGACAGCGTCCCTCATTCCTGTCTCAAACAGATGCTGCAGGACAGCGTCCCTCTTGTCTGTCTCAAACAGATGCTGCCGGACAGCGTCCCTCATTTCTGTCTCAAACAGATGCTGCAGGACAGCGTCCATCATTTCTTTCTCAAACAGATGCTGCAGGACAGCGTCCCTCATTTCTGTCTCAAACAGATGCTGCAGGACAGCGTCCCTCATTTCTGTCTCAAACAGATGCTGCAGGACAGCGTCCCTCATTCCTGTCTCAAACAGATGCTGCAGGACAGCGTCCCTCTTGTCTGTCTCAAACAGATGCTGCCGGACAGCGTCCCTCATTTCTGTCTCAAACAGATGCTGCAGGACAGCGTCCCTCGTTTCTGTCTCAAACAGATGCTGCAGGACAGCGTCCCTCATTCCTGTCTCAAACAGATGCTGCAGGACAGCGTCCCTCTTGTCTGTCTCAAACAGATGCTGCCGGACAGCGTCCCTCATTTCTGTCTCAAACAGATGCTGCAGGACAGCGTCCATCATTTCTTTCTCAAACAGATGCTGCAGGACAGCGTCCCTCATTTCTGTCTCAAACAGATGCTGCAGGACAGCGTCCCTCATTTCTGTCTCAAACAGATGCTGCAGGACAGCGTCCCTCATTCCTGTCTCAAACAGATGCTGCAGGACAGCGTCCCTCTTGTCTGTCTCAAACAGATGCTGCCGGACAGCGTCCCTCATTTCTGTCTCAAACAGATGCTGCAGGACAGCGTCCCTCATTTCTGTCTCTAACAGATGCTGCAGGACAGCGTCCCTCATTCCTGTCTCAAACAGATGCTGCAGGACAGCGTTCCTCGTTTCTGTCTCAAACAGATGCTGCAGGACAGCGTCCCTCATTCCTTTCTCAAACAGATGCTGCAGGACAGCGTCCCTCATTCCTGTCTCAAACAGATGCTGCAGGACAGCGTCCCTCATTCCTGTCTCAAACAGATGCTGCAGGACAGCGTCCCTCATTTCTGTCTCAAACCGATGCTGCAGGACAGCGTCCCTCGTTTCTGTCTCTAACAGATGCTGCAGGACAGCGTCCCTCATTCCTGTCTCAAACTGATGCTGCAGGACAGCGTCCCTCATTTCTGTCTCAAACAGATGTTGCAGGACAGCGTCCCTCATTTCTGTCTCAAACAGATGCTGCAGGACAGCGTCCCTCATTTCTGTCTCAAACAGATGCTGCAGGACAGCGTCCCTCTTGTCTGTCTCAAACAGATGCTGCCGGACAGCGTCCCTCATTTCTGTCTCTAACAGATGCTGCAGGACAGCGTCCCTCATTCCTGTCTCAAACTGATGCTGCAGGACAGCGTCCCTCATTTATGTCTCAAACAGATGTTGCAGGACAGCGTCCCTCATTTCTGTCTCAAACAGATGCTGCAGGACAGCGTCCCTCATTTCTGTCTCAAACAGATGCTTCAGGACAGCGTCCCTCATTTCTGTCTCAAACAGATGCTTCAGGACAGCGTCCCTCGTTTCTGTCTCAAACAGATGCTGCAGGACAGCGTCCCTCGTTTCTGTCTCAAACAGATGCTGCAGGACAGCGTCCCTCATTCCTGTCTCAAACAGATGCTGCAGGACAGCGTCCCTCTTGTCTGTCTCAAACAGATGCTGCCGGACAGCGTCCCTCATTTCTGTCTCTAACAGATGCTGCAGGACAGCGTCCCTCATTCCTGTCTCAAACTGATGCTGCAGGACAGCGTCCCTCATTTATGTCTCAAACAGATGTTGCAGGACAGCGTCCCTCAATTCTGTCTCAAACAGATGCTGCAGAACAGCGTCCCTCATTCCTGTCTCAAACAGATGCTGCAGGACAGCGTCCCTCATTTCTGTCTCAAACAGATGCTGCAGGACAGCGTCCCTCATTTCTGTCTCAAACAGATGCTGCCGGACAGCGTCCCTCATTTCTGTCTCAAACAGATGCTGCAGGACAGCGTCCCTCATTTCTGTCTCAAACAGATGCTGCAGGACAGCGTCCATCATTTCTGTCTCAAACAGATGCTGCAGGACAGCGTCCCTCATTTCTGTCTCAAACAGATGCTTCAGGACAGCGTCCCTCGTTTCTGTCTCAAACAGATGCTGCAGGACAGCGTCCCTCGTTTCTGTCTCAAACTGATGCTGCAGGACAGCGTCCCTCATTCCTGTCTCAAACAGATGCTGCAGGACAGCGTCCCTCTTGTCTGTCTCAAACAGATGCTGCCGGACAGCGTCCCTCATTTCTGTCTCAAACAGATGCTGCAGGACAGCGTCCATCATTTCTTTCTCAAACAGATGCTGCAGGACAGCGTCCCTCATTTCTGTCTCAAACAGATGCTGCAGGACAGCGTCCCTCATTTCTGTCTCAAACAGATGCTGCAGGACAGCGTCCCTCATTCCTGTCTCAAACAGATGCTGCAGGACAGCGTCCCTCTTGTCTGTCTCAAACAGATGCTGCCGGACAGCGTCCCTCATTTCTGTCTCAAACAGATGCTGCAGGACAGCGTCCCTCATTTCTGTCTCTAACAGATGCTGCAGGACAGCGTCCCTCATTCCTGTCTCAAACAGATGCTGCAGGACAGCGTTCCTCGTTTCTGTCTCAAACAGATGCTGCAGGACAGCGTCCCTCATTCCTTTCTCAAACAGATGCTGCAGGACAGCGTCCCTCATTCCTGTCTCAAACAGATGCTGCAGGACAGCGTCCCTCATTCCTGTCTCAAACAGATGCTGCAGGACAGCGTCCCTCATTTCTGTCTCAAACCGATGCTGCAGGACAGCGTCCCTCGTTTCTGTCTCTAACAGATGCTGCAGGACAGCGTCCCTCATTCCTGTCTCAAACTGATGCTGCAGGACAGCGTCCCTCATTTCTGTCTCAAACAGATGTTGCAGGACAGCGTCCCTCATTTCTGTCTCAAACAGATGCTGCAGGACAGCGTCCCTCATTTCTGTCTCAAACAGATGCTGCAGGACAGCGTCCCTCTTGTCTGTCTCAAACAGATGCTGCCGGACAGCGTCCCTCATTTCTGTCTCTAACAGATGCTGCAGGACAGCGTCCCTCATTCCTGTCTCAAACTGATGCTGCAGGACAGCGTCCCTCATTTATGTCTCAAACAGATGTTGCAGGACAGCGTCCCTCATTTCTGTCTCAAACAGATGCTGCAGGACAGCGTCCCTCATTTCTGTCTCAAACAGATGCTTCAGGACAGCGTCCCTCATTTCTGTCTCAAACAGATGCTTCAGGACAGCGTCCCTCGTTTCTGTCTCAAACAGATGCTGCAGGACAGCGTCCCTCGTTTCTGTCTCAAACAGATGCTGCAGGACAGCGTCCCTCATTCCTGTCTCAAACAGATGCTGCAGGACAGCGTCCCTCTTGTCTGTCTCAAACAGATGCTGCCGGACAGCGTCCCTCATTTCTGTCTCTAACAGATGCTGCAGGACAGCGTCCCTCATTCCTGTCTCAAACTGATGCTGCAGGACAGCGTCCCTCATTTATGTCTCAAACAGATGTTGCAGGACAGCGTCCCTCATTTCTGTCTCAAACAGATGCTGCAGGACAGCGTCCCTCATTTCTGTCTCAAACAGATGCTGCAGGACAGCGTCCCTCATTCCTGTCTCAAACAGATGCTGCAGGACAGCGTCCCTCAATTCTGTCTCAAACAGATGCTGCAGGACAGCGTCCCTCATTCCTGTCTCAAACAGATGCTGCAGGACAGCGTCCCTCAATTCTGTCTCAAACAGATGCTGCAGGACAGCATCCCTCAATTCTGTCTCAAACAGATGCTGCAGGACAGCGTCCCTCATTTCTGTCTCAAACAGATGCTGCAGGACAGCGTCCCTCATTTCTGTCTCAAACAGATGCTGCAGGACAGCGTCCATCATTTCTGTCTCAAACAGATGCTGCAGGACTGCGTCCCTCATTTCTGTCTCAAACATATCCGGCAGGACAGCGTCCCTCATTTCTGTCTCAAACAGATGCTGCAGGACAGCGTCCCTCAATTCTGTCTCAAACAGATGCTGCAGGACAGCGTCCCTCATTTCTGTCTCAAACAGATGCTGCAGGACATCGTCCCTCAATTCTGTCTCAAACAGATGCTGCAGAACAGCGTCCCTCATTCCTGTCTCAAACAGATGCTGCAGGACAGCGTCCCTCATTTCTGTCTCAAACAGATGCTGCAGGACAGCGTCCCTCATTTCTGTCTCAAACAGATGCTGCAGGACAGCGTCCCTCGTTTCTGTCTCAAACTGATGCTGCAGGACAGCGTCCCTCATTCCTGTCTCAAACAGATGCTGCAGGACAGCGTCCCTCTTGTCTGTCTCAAACAGATGCTGCCGGACAGCGTCCCTCAATTCTGTCTCAAACAGATGCTGCAGGACAGCGTCCCTCATTCCTGTCTCAAACAGATGCTGCAGGACAGCGTCCCTCAATTCTGTCTCAAACAGATGCTGCAGGACATCGTCCCTCAATTCTGTCTCAAACAGATGCTGCAGAACAGCGTCCCTCATTCCTGTCTCAAACAGATGCTGCAGGACAGCGTCCCTCATTTCTGTCTCAAACAGATGCTGCAGGACAGCGTCCCTCATTTCTGTCTCAAACAGATGCTGCCGGACAGCGTCCCTCATTTCTGTCTCAAACAGATGCTGCAGGACAGCGTCCCTCATTTCTGTCTCAAACAGATGCTGCAGGACAGCGTCCATCATTTCTGTCTCAAACAGATGCTGCAGGACAGCGTCCCTCATTTCTGTCTCAAACAGATGCTTCAGGACAGCGTCCCTCGTTTCTGTCTCAAACAGATGCTGCAGGACAGCGTCCCTCGTTTCTGTCTCAAACTGATGCTGCAGGACAGTGTCCCTTGTTTCTGTCTCAAACAGATGCTGCAGGACAGCGTCCCTCGTTTCTGTCTCAAACAGATGCTGCAGGACAGCGTCCCTCATTCCTGTCTCAAACAGATGCTGCAGGACAGCGTCCCTCTTGTCTGTCTCAAACAGATGCTGCCGGACAGCGTCCCTCATTTCTGTCTCAAACAGATGCTGCAGGACAGCGTCCATCATTTCTTTCTCAAACAGATGCTGCAGGACAGCGTCCCTCATTTCTGTCTCAAACAGATGCTGCAGGACAGCGTCCCTCATTTCTGTCTCAAACAGATGCTGCAGGACAGCGTCCCTCATTCCTGTCTCAAACAGATGCTGCAGGACAGCGTCCCTCTTGTCTGTCTCAAACAGATGCTGCCGGACAGCGTCCCTCATTTCTGTCTCAAACAGATGCTGCAGGACAGCGTCCCTCATTTCTGTCTCTAACAGATGCTGCAGGACAGCGTCCCTCATTCCTGTCTCAAACAGATGCTGCAGGACAGCGTTCCTCGTTTCTGTCTCAAACAGATGCTGCAGGACAGCGTCCCTCATTCCTTTCTCAAACAGATGCTGCAGGACAGCGTCCCTCATTCCTGTCTCAAACAGATGCTGCAGGACAGCGTCCCTCATTCCTGTCTCAAACAGATGCTGCAGGACAGCGTCCCTCATTTCTGTCTCAAACCGATGCTGCAGGACAGCGTCCCTCGTTTCTGTCTCTAACAGATGCTGCAGGACAGCGTCCCTCATTCCTGTCTCAAACTGATGCTGCAGGACAGCGTCCCTCATTTCTGTCTCAAACAGATGTTGCAGGACAGCGTCCCTCATTTCTGTCTCAAACAGATGCTGCAGGACAGCGTCCCTCATTTCTGTCTCAAACAGATGCTGCAGGACAGCGTCCCTCTTGTCTGTCTCAAACAGATGCTGCCGGACAGCGTCCCTCATTTCTGTCTCTAACAGATGCTGCAGGACAGCGTCCCTCATTCCTGTCTCAAACTGATGCTGCAGGACAGCGTCCCTCATTTATGTCTCAAACAGATGTTGCAGGACAGCGTCCCTCATTTCTGTCTCAAACAGATGCTGCAGGACAGCGTCCCTCATTTCTGTCTCAAACAGATGCTTCAGGACAGCGTCCCTCATTTCTGTCTCAAACAGATGCTTCAGGACAGCGTCCCTCGTTTCTGTCTCAAACAGATGCTGCAGGACAGCGTCCCTCGTTTCTGTCTCAAACAGATGCTGCAGGACAGCGTCCCTCATTCCTGTCTCAAACAGATGCTGCAGGACAGCGTCCCTCTTGTCTGTCTCAAACAGATGCTGCCGGACAGCGTCCCTCATTTCTGTCTCTAACAGATGCTGCAGGACAGCGTCCCTCATTCCTGTCTCAAACTGATGCTGCAGGACAGCGTCCCTCATTTATGTCTCAAACAGATGTTGCAGGACAGCGTCCCTCAATTCTGTCTCAAACAGATGCTGCAGAACAGCGTCCCTCATTCCTGTCTCAAACAGATGCTGCAGGACAGCGTCCCTCATTTCTGTCTCAAACAGATGCTGCAGGACAGCGTCCCTCATTTCTGTCTCAAACAGATGCTGCCGGACAGCGTCCCTCATTTCTGTCTCAAACAGATGCTGCAGGACAGCGTCCCTCATTTCTGTCTCAAACAGATGCTGCAGGACAGCGTCCATCATTTCTGTCTCAAACAGATGCTGCAGGACAGCGTCCCTCATTTCTGTCTCAAACAGATGCTTCAGGACAGCGTCCCTCGTTTCTGTCTCAAACAGATGCTGCAGGACAGCGTCCCTCGTTTCTGTCTCAAACTGATGCTGCAGGACAGCGTCCCTCATTCCTGTCTCAAACAGATGCTGCAGGACAGCGTCCCTCTTGTCTGTCTCAAACAGATGCTGCCGGACAGCGTCCCTCATTTCTGTCTCAAACAGATGCTGCAGGACAGCGTCCATCATTTCTTTCTCAAACAGATGCTGCAGGACAGCGTCCCTCATTTCTGTCTCAAACAGATGCTGCAGGACAGCGTCCCTCATTTCTGTCTCAAACAGATGCTGCAGGACAGCGTCCCTCATTCCTGTCTCAAACAGATGCTGCAGGACAGCGTCCCTCTTGTCTGTCTCAAACAGATGCTGCCGGACAGCGTCCCTCATTTCTGTCTCAAACAGATGCTGCAGGACAGCGTCCCTCATTTCTGTCTCTAACAGATGCTGCAGGACAGCGTCCCTCATTCCTGTCTCAAACAGATGCTGCAGGACAGCGTTCCTCGTTTCTGTCTCAAACAGATGCTGCAGGACAGCGTCCCTCATTCCTTTCTCAAACAGATGCTGCAGGACAGCGTCCCTCATTCCTGTCTCAAACAGATGCTGCAGGACAGCGTCCCTCATTCCTGTCTCAAACAGATGCTGCAGGACAGCGTCCCTCATTTCTGTCTCAAACCGATGCTGCAGGACAGCGTCCCTCGTTTCTGTCTCTAACAGATGCTGCAGGACAGCGTCCCTCATTCCTGTCTCAAACTGATGCTGCAGGACAGCGTCCCTCATTTCTGTCTCAAACAGATGTTGCAGGACAGCGTCCCTCATTTCTGTCTCAAACAGATGCTGCAGGACAGCGTCCCTCATTTCTGTCTCAAACAGATGCTGCAGGACAGCGTCCCTCTTGTCTGTCTCAAACAGATGCTGCCGGACAGCGTCCCTCATTTCTGTCTCTAACAGATGCTGCAGGACAGCGTCCCTCATTCCTGTCTCAAACTGATGCTGCAGGACAGCGTCCCTCATTTATGTCTCAAACAGATGTTGCAGGACAGCGTCCCTCATTTCTGTCTCAAACAGATGCTGCAGGACAGCGTCCCTCATTTCTGTCTCAAACAGATGCTTCAGGACAGCGTCCCTCATTTCTGTCTCAAACAGATGCTTCAGGACAGCGTCCCTCGTTTCTGTCTCAAACAGATGCTGCAGGACAGCGTCCCTCGTTTCTGTCTCAAACAGATGCTGCAGGACAGCGTCCCTCATTCCTGTCTCAAACAGATGCTGCAGGACAGCGTCCCTCTTGTCTGTCTCAAACAGATGCTGCCGGACAGCGTCCCTCATTTCTGTCTCTAACAGATGCTGCAGGACAGCGTCCCTCATTCCTGTCTCAAACTGATGCTGCAGGACAGCGTCCCTCATTTATGTCTCAAACAGATGTTGCAGGACAGCGTCCCTCATTTCTGTCTCAAACAGATGCTGCAGGACAGCGTCCCTCATTTCTGTCTCAAACAGATGCTTCAGGACAGCGTCCCTCATTTCTGTCTCAAACAGATGCTTCAGGACAGCGTCCCTCGTTTCTGTCTCAAACAGATGCTGCAGGACAGCGTCCCTCGTTTCTGTCTCAAACAGATGCTGCAGGACAGCGTCCCTCATTCCTGTCTCAAACAGATGCTGCAGGACAGCGTCCCTCTTGTCTGTCTCAAACAGATGCTGCCGGACAGCGTCCCTCATTTCTGTCTCTAACAGATGCTGCAGGACAGCGTCCCTCATTCCTGTCTCAAACTGATGCTGCAGGACAGCGTCCCTCATTTATGTCTCAAACAGATGTTGCAGGACAGCGTCCCTCATTTCTGTCTCAAACAGATGCTGCAGGACAGCGTCCCTCATTTCTGTCTCAAACAGATGCTTCAGGACAGCGTCCCTCATTTCTGTCTCAAACAGATGCTTCAGGACAGCGTCCCTCGTTTCTGTCTCAAACAGATGCTGCAGGACAGCGTCCCTCGTTTCTGTCTCAAACAGATGCTGCAGGACAGCGTCCCTCATTCCTGTCTCAAACAGATGCTGCAGGACAGCGTCCCTCTTGTCTGTCTCAAACAGATGCTGCCGGACAGCGTCCCTCATTTCTGTCTCAAACAGATGCTGCAGGACAGCGTTCCTCGTTTCTGTCTCAAACAGATGCTGCAGGACAGCGTCCCTCGTTTCTGTCTCAAACAGATGCTGCAGGACAGCGTCCCTCATTCCTGTCTCAAACAGATGCTGCAGGACAGCGTCCCTCATTCCTGTCTCAAACAGATGCTGCAGGACAGCGTCCCTCGTTTCTGTCTCTAACAGATGCTGCAGGACAGCGTCCCTCATTCCTGTCTCAAACTGATGCTGCAGGACAGCGTCCCTCATTTATGTCTCAAACAGATGTTGCAGGACAGCGTCCCTCATTTCTGTCTCAAACAGATGCTGCAGGACAGCGTCCCTCGTTTCTGTCTCAAACAGATGCTGCAGGACAGCGTCCCTCATTCCTGTCTCAAACAGATGCTGCAGGACAGCGTCCCTCATTCCTGTCTCAAACAGATGCTGCAGGACAGCGTCCCTCGTTTCTGTCTCTAACAGATGCTGCAGGACAGCGTCCCTCATTCCTGTCTCAAACTGATGCTGCAGGACAGCGTCCCTCATTTATGTCTCAAACAGATGCTGCAAGACAGCGTCCCTCATTTCTGTCTCTAACAGATGCTGCAGGACAGCATCCCTCATTCCTGTCTCAAACAGATGCTGCAGGACAGCGTTCCTCGTTTCTGTCTCAAACAGATGCTGCAGGACAGCGTCCCTTATTTCTGTCTCAAACAGATGCTGCAGGACAGCGTCCCTCAATTCTGTCTCAAACAGATGCTGCAGGACAGCGTCCCTCATTTCTGTCTCAAACAGATGCTGCAGGACAGCGTCCCTCATTTCTGTCTCAAACAGATGCTGCAGGACAGGGTCCCTCATTCTGTCTCAGACAGATGCTGCAGGACAGCGTCCATCATTTCTGTCTCAAACAGATGCTGCAGGACAGTGTCCCTCATTTCTGTCTCAAACAGATGCTGCAGGACAGGGTCCCTCATTCTGTCTCAGACAGATGCTGCAGGACAGCGTCCCTCATTTCTGTCTCAAACAGATGCTGCAGGACAGGGTCCCTCATTTCTGTCTCAAACAGATGCTGCAGGACAGCGTCCCTCATTTCTGTCTCAAACAGATGCTGCAGGACAGCGTCCCTCATTTCTGTCTCAAACAGATGCTGCAGGACAGCGTCCCTCATTCCTGTCTCAAACAGATGCTGCAGGACAGCGTCCCTCTTGTCTGTCTCAAACAGATGCTGCCGGACAGCGTCCCTCATTTCTGTCTCAAACAGATGCTGCAGGACAGCGTCCATCATTTCTTTCTCAAACAGATGCTGCAGGACAGCGTCCCTCATTTCTGTCTCAAACAGATGCTGCAGGACAGCGTCCCTCATTTCTGTCTCAAACAGATGCTGCAGGACAGCGTCCCTCATTCCTGTCTCAAACAGATGCTGCAGGACAGCGTCCCTCTTGTCTGTCTCAAACAGATGCTGCCGGACAGCGTCCCTCATTTCTGTCTCAAACAGATGCTGCAGGACAGCGTCCCTCATTTCTGTCTCTAACAGATGCTGCAGGACAGCGTCCCTCATTCCTGTCTCAAACAGATGCTGCAGGACAGCGTTCCTCGTTTCTGTCTCAAACAGATGCTGCAGGACAGCGTCCCTCATTCCTTTCTCAAACAGATGCTGCAGGACAGCGTCCCTCATTCCTGTCTCAAACAGATGCTGCAGGACAGCGTCCCTCATTCCTGTCTCAAACAGATGCTGCAGGACAGCGTCCCTCATTTCTGTCTCAAACCGATGCTGCAGGACAGCGTCCCTCGTTTCTGTCTCTAACAGATGCTGCAGGACAGCGTCCCTCATTCCTGTCTCAAACTGATGCTGCAGGACAGCGTCCCTCATTTCTGTCTCAAACAGAGGTTGCAGGACAGCGTCCCTCATTTCTGTCTCAAACAGATGCTGCAGGACAGCGTCCCTCATTTCTGTCTCAAACAGATGCTGCAGGACAGCGTCCCTCTTGTCTGTCTCAAACAGATGCTGCCGGACAGCGTCCCTCATTTCTGTCTCTAACAGATGCTGCAGGACAGCGTCCCTCATTCCTGTCTCAAACTGATGCTGCAGGACAGCGTCCCTCATTTATGTCTCAAACAGATGTTGCAGGACAGCGTCCCTCATTTCTGTCTCAAACAGATGCTGCAGGACAGCGTCCCTCATTTCTGTCTCAAACAGATGCTTCAGGACAGCGTCCCTCATTTCTGTCTCAAACAGATGCTTCAGGACAGCGTCCCTCGTTTCTGTCTCAAACAGATGCTGCAGGACAGCGTCCCTCGTTTCTGTCTCAAACAGATGCTGCAGGACAGCGTCCCTCATTCCTGTCTAAAACAGATGCTGCAGGACAGCGTCCCTCTTGTCTGTCTCAAACAGATGCTGCCGGACAGCGTCCCTCATTTCTGTCTCAAACAGATGCTGCAGGACAGCGTTCCTCGTTTCTGTCTCAAACAGATGCTGCAGGACAGCGTCCCTCGTTTCTGTCTCAAACAGATGCTGCAGGACAGCGTCCCTCATTCCTGTCTCAAACAGATGCTGCAGGACAGCGTCCCTCATTCCTGTCTCAAACAGATGCTGCAGGACAGCGTCCCTCGTTTCTGTCTCAAACAGATGCTGCAGGACAGCGTCCCTCGTTTCTGTCTCAAACAGATGCTGCAGGACAGCGTCCCTCATTCCTGTCTCAAACAGATGCTGCAGGACAGCGTCCCTCATTCCTGTCTCAAACAGATGCTGCAGGACAGCGTCCCTCGTTTCTGTCTCTAACAGATGCTGCAGGACAGCGTCCCTCATTCCTGTCTCAAACTGATGCTGCAGGACAGCGTCCCTCATTTATGTCTCAAACAGATGTTGCAGGACAGCGTCCCTCATTTCTGTCTCAAACAGATGCTGCAGGACAGCGTCCCTCGTTTCTGTCTCAAACAGATGCTGCAGGACAGCGTCCCTCATTCCTGTCTCAAACAGATGCTGCAGGACAGCGTCCCTCATTCCTGTCTCAAACAGATGCTGCAGGACAGCGTCCCTCGTTTCTGTCTCTAACAGATGCTGCAGGACAGCGTCCCTCATTCCTGTCTCAAACTGATGCTGCAGGACAGCGTCCCTCATTTATGTCTCAAACAGATGTTGCAGGACAGC
Source organism: Brachionichthys hirsutus (assembly GCF_040956055.1). NCBI lineage: Eukaryota > Metazoa > Chordata > Actinopteri > Lophiiformes > Brachionichthyidae > Brachionichthys > Brachionichthys hirsutus. The sequence goes on along the minus strand of NW_027180587.1, from coordinate 11,418 downwards.
GTCCCTCATTTCTGTCTCAAACAGATGCTGCAGGACAGCGTCCCTCATTTCTGTCTCAAACAGATGCTTCAGGACAGCGTCCCTCGTTTCTGTCTCAAACAGATGCTGCAGGACAGCGTCCCTCGTTTCTGTCTCAAACTGATGCTGCAGGACAGCGTCCCTTGTTTCTGTCTCAAACAGATGCTGCAGGACAGCGTCCCTCATTTCTGTCTCAAACAGATGCTGCAGGACAGCGTCCCTCATTTCTGTCTCAAACAGATGCTGCAGGACAGCGTCCCTCATTCCTGTCTCAAACAGATGCTGCAGGACAGCGTCCCTCTTGTCTGTCTCAAACAGATGCTGCCGGACAGCGTCCCTCATTTCTGTCTCAAACAGATGCTGCAGGACAGCGTCCCTCATTTCTGTCTCTAACAGATGCTGCAGGACAGCGTCCCTCATTCCTGTCTCAAACAGATGCTGCAGGACAGCGTTCCTCGTTTCTGTCTCAAACAGATGCTGCAGGACAGCGTCCCTCATTCCTTTCTCAAACAGATGCTGCAGGACAGCGTCCCTCATTCCTGTCTCAAACAGATGCTGCAGGACAGCGTCCCTCATTCCTGTCTCAAACAGATGCTGCAGGACAGCGTCCCTCATTTCTGTCTCAAACCGATGCTGCAGGACAGCGTCCCTCGTTTCTGTCTCTAACAGATGCTGCAGGACAGCGTCCCTCATTCCTGTCTCAAACTGATGCTGCAGGACAGCGTCCCTCATTTCTGTCTCAAACAGAGGTTGCAGGACAGCGTCCCTCATTTCTGTCTCAAACAGATGCTGCAGGACAGCGTCCCTCATTTCTGTCTCAAACAGATGCTGCAGGACAGCGTCCCTCTTGTCTGTCTCAAACAGATGCTGCCGGACAGCGTCCCTCATTTCTGTCTCTAACAGATGCTGCAGGACAGCGTCCCTCATTCCTGTCTCAAACTGATGCTGCAGGACAGCGTCCCTCATTTATGTCTCAAACAGATGTTGCAGGACAGCGTCCCTCATTTCTGTCTCAAACAGATGCTGCAGGACAGCGTCCCTCATTTCTGTCTCAAACAGATGCTTCAGGACAGCGTCCCTCATTTCTGTCTCAAACAGATGCTTCAGGACAGCGTCCCTCGTTTCTGTCTCAAACAGATGCTGCAGGACAGCGTCCCTCATTTCTGTCTCAAACAGATGCTGCAGGACAGCGTCCCTCATTTCTGTCTCAAACAGATGCTGCCGGACAGCGTCCCTCATTTCTGTCTCAAACAGATGCTGCAGGACAGCGTTCCTCGTTTCTGTCTCAAACAGATGCTGCAGGACAGCGTCCCTCGTTTCTGTCTCAAACAGATGCTGCAGGACAGCGTCCCTCATTCCTGTCTCAAACAGATGCTGCAGGACAGCGTCCCTCATTCCTGTCTCAAACAGATGCTGCAGGACAGCGTCCCTCGTTTCTGTCTCTAACAGATGCTGCAGGACAGCGTCCCTCATTCCTGTCTCAAACTGATGCTGCAGGACAGCGTCCCTCATTTATGTCTCAAACAGATGTTGCAGGACAGCGTCCCTCATTTCTGTCTCAAACAGATGCTGCAGGACAGCGTCCCTCGTTTCTGTCTCAAACAGATGCTGCAGGACAGCGTCCCTCATTCCTGTCTCAAACAGATGCTGCAGGACAGCGTCCCTCATTCCTGTCTCAAACAGATGCTGCAGGACAGCGTCCCTCGTTTCTGTCTCTAACAGATGCTGCAGGACAGCGTCCCTCATTCCTGTCTCAAACTGATGCTGCAGGACAGCGTCCCTCATTTATGTCTCAAACAGATGTTGCAGGACAGCGTCCCTCATTTCTGTCTCAAACAGATGCTGCAGGACAGCGTCCCTCATTTCTGTCTCAAACAGATGCTGCAGGACAGCGTCCCTCATTCCTGTCTCAAACAGATGCTGCAGGACAGCGTCCCTCGTTTCTGTCTCAAACAGATGCTGCAGGACAGCGTCCCTCGTTTCTGTCTCAAACAGATGCTGCAGGACAGCGTCCCTCATTCCTGTCTCAAACAGATGCTGCAGGACAGCGTCCCTCATTCCTGTCTCAAACAGATGCTGCAGGACAGCGTCCCTCGTTTCTGTCTCTAACAGATGCTGCAGGACAGCGTCCCTCATTCCTGTCTCAAACTGATGCTGCAGGACAGCGTCCCTCATTTATGTCTCAAACAGATGCTGCAGGACAGCGTCCCTCATTCCTGTCTCAAACAGATGCTGCAGGACAGCGTCCCTCATTTCTGTCTCAAACCGATGCTGCAGGACAGCGTCCCTCGTTTCTGTCTCTAACAGATGCTGCAGGACAGCGTCCCTCATTCCTGTCTCAAACAGATGCTGCAGGACAGCGTCCCTCATTTCTGTCTCAAACAGAGGTTGCAGGACAGCGTCCCTCATTTCTGTCTCAAACAGATGCTGCAGGACAGCGTCCCTCATTTCTGTCTCAAACAGATGCTGCAGGACAGCGTCCCTCTTGTCTGTCTCAAACAGATGCTGCCGGACAGCGTCCCTCATTTCTGTCTCTAACAGATGCTGCAGGACAGCGTCCCTCATTCCTGTCTCAAACTGATGCTGCAGGACAGCGTCCCTCATTTATGTCTCAAACAGATGTTGCAGGACAGCGTCCCTCATTTCTGTCTCAAACAGATGCTGCAGGACAGCGTCCCTCATTTCTGTCTCAAACAGATGCTTCAGGACAGCGTCCCTCATTTCTGTCTCAAACAGATGCTTCAGGACAGCGTCCCTCGTTTCTGTCTCAAACAGATGCTGCAGGACAGCGTCCCTCATTTCTGTCTCAAACAGATGCTGCAGGACAGCGTCCCTCATTTCTGTCTCAAACAGATGCTGCCGGACAGCGTCCCTCATTTCTGTCTCAAACAGATGCTGCAGGACAGCGTTCCTCGTTTCTGTCTCAAACAGATGCTGCAGGACAGCGTCCCTCGTTTCTGTCTCAAACAGATGCTGCAGGACAGCGTCCCTCATTCCTGTCTCAAACAGATGCTGCAGGACAGCGTCCCTCATTCCTGTCTCAAACAGATGCTGCAGGACAGCGTCCCTCGTTTCTGTCTCTAACAGATGCTGCAGGACAGCGTCCCTCATTCCTGTCTCAAACTGATGCTGCAGGACAGCGTCCCTCATTTATGTCTCAAACAGATGTTGCAGGACAGCGTCCCTCATTTCTGTCTCAAACAGATGCTGCAGGACAGCGTCCCTCGTTTCTGTCTCAAACAGATGCTGCAGGACAGCGTCCCTCATTCCTGTCTCAAACAGATGCTGCAGGACAGCGTCCCTCATTCCTGTCTCAAACAGATGCTGCAGGACAGCGTCCCTCGTTTCTGTCTCTAACAGATGCTGCAGGACAGCGTCCCTCATTCCTGTCTCAAACTGATGCTGCAGGACAGCGTCCCTCATTTATGTCTCAAACAGATGTTGCAGGACAGCGTCCCTCATTTCTGTCTCAAACAGATGCTGCAGGACAGCGTCCCTCATTTCTGTCTCAAACAGATGCTGCAGGACAGCGTCCCTCATTCCTGTCTCAAACAGATGCTGCAGGACAGCGTCCCTCGTTTCTGTCTCAAACAGATGCTGCAGGACAGCGTCCCTCGTTTCTGTCTCAAACAGATGCTGCAGGACAGCGTCCCTCATTCCTGTCTCAAACAGATGCTGCAGGACAGCGTCCCTCATTCCTGTCTCAAACAGATGCTGCAGGACAGCGTCCCTCGTTTCTGTCTCTAACAGATGCTGCAGGACAGCGTCCCTCATTCCTGTCTCAAACTGATGCTGCAGGACAGCGTCCCTCATTTATGTCTCAAACAGATGTTGCAGGACAGCGTCCCTCATTTCTGTCTCAAACAGATGCTGCAGGACAGCGTCCCTCGTTTCTGTCTCAAACAGATGCTGCAGGACAGCGTCCCTCATTCCTGTCTCAAACAGATGCTGCAGGACAGCGTCCCTCATTCCTGTCTCAAACAGATGCTGCAGGACAGCGTCCCTCGTTTCTGTCTCTAACAGATGCTGCAGGACAGCGTCCCTCATTCCTGTCTCAAACTGATGCTGCAGGACAGCGTCCCTCATTTATGTCTCAAACAGATGTTGCAGGACAGCGTCCCTCATTTCTGTCTCAAACAGATGCTGCAGGACAGCGTCCCTCATTTCTGTCTCAAACAGATGCTTCAGGACAGCGTCCCTCGTTTCTGTCTCAAACAGATGCTGCAGGACAGCGTCCCTCGTTTCTGTCTCAAACTGATGCTGCAGGACAGCGTCCCTTGTTTCTGTCTCAAACAGATGCTGCAGGACAGCGTCCCTCATTTCTGTCTCAAACAGATGCTGCAGGACAGCGTCCCTCATTTCTGTCTCAAACAGATGCTGCAGGACAGCGTCCCTCATTCCTGTCTCAAACAGATGCTGCAGGACAGCGTCCCTCTTGTCTGTCTCAAACAGATGCTGCCGGACAGCGTCCCTCATTTCTGTCTCAAACAGATGCTGCAGGACAGCGTCCCTCATTTCTGTCTCTAACAGATGCTGCAGGACAGCGTCCCTCATTCCTGTCTCAAACAGATGCTGCAGGACAGCGTTCCTCGTTTCTGTCTCAAACAGATGCTGCAGGACAGCGTCCCTCATTCCTTTCTCAAACAGATGCTGCAGGACAGCGTCCCTCATTCCTGTCTCAAACAGATGCTGCAGGACAGCGTCCCTCATTCCTGTCTCAAACAGATGCTGCAGGACAGCGTCCCTCATTTCTGTCTCAAACCGATGCTGCAGGACAGCGTCCCTCGTTTCTGTCTCTAACAGATGCTGCAGGACAGCGTCCCTCATTCCTGTCTCAAACTGATGCTGCAGGACAGCGTCCCTCATTTCTGTCTCAAACAGAGGTTGCAGGACAGCGTCCCTCATTTCTGTCTCAAACAGATGCTGCAGGACAGCGTCCCTCATTTCTGTCTCAAACAGATGCTGCAGGACAGCGTCCCTCTTGTCTGTCTCAAACAGATGCTGCCGGACAGCGTCCCTCATTTCTGTCTCTAACAGATGCTGCAGGACAGCGTCCCTCATTCCTGTCTCAAACTGATGCTGCAGGACAGCGTCCCTCATTTATGTCTCAAACAGATGTTGCAGGACAGCGTCCCTCATTTCTGTCTCAAACAGATGCTGCAGGACAGCGTCCCTCATTTCTGTCTCAAACAGATGCTTCAGGACAGCGTCCCTCATTTCTGTCTCAAACAGATGCTTCAGGACAGCGTCCCTCGTTTCTGTCTCAAACAGATGCTGCAGGACAGCGTCCCTCATTTCTGTCTCAAACAGATGCTGCAGGACAGCGTCCCTCATTTCTGTCTCAAACAGATGCTGCCGGACAGCGTCCCTCATTTCTGTCTCAAACAGATGCTGCAGGACAGCGTTCCTCGTTTCTGTCTCAAACAGATGCTGCAGGACAGCGTCCCTCGTTTCTGTCTCAAACAGATGCTGCAGGACAGCGTCCCTCATTCCTGTCTCAAACAGATGCTGCAGGACAGCGTCCCTCATTCCTGTCTCAAACAGATGCTGCAGGACAGCGTCCCTCGTTTCTGTCTCTAACAGATGCTGCAGGACAGCGTCCCTCATTCCTGTCTCAAACTGATGCTGCAGGACAGCGTCCCTCATTTATGTCTCAAACAGATGTTGCAGGACAGCGTCCCTCATTTCTGTCTCAAACAGATGCTGCAGGACAGCGTCCCTCGTTTCTGTCTCAAACAGATGCTGCAGGACAGCGTCCCTCATTCCTGTCTCAAACAGATGCTGCAGGACAGCGTCCCTCATTCCTGTCTCAAACAGATGCTGCAGGACAGCGTCCCTCGTTTCTGTCTCTAACAGATGCTGCAGGACAGCGTCCCTCATTCCTGTCTCAAACAGATGCTGCAGGACAGCGTCCCTCATTCCTGTCTCAAACAGATGCTGCAGGACAGCGTCCCTCGTTTCTGTCTCTAACAGATGCTGCAGGACAGCGTCCCTCATTCCTGTCTCAAACTGATGCTGCAGGACAGCGTCCCTCATTTATGTCTCAAACAGATGTTGCAGGACAGCGTCCCTCATTTCTGTCTCAAACAGATGCTGCAGGACAGCGTCCCTCGTTTCTGTCTCAAACAGATGCTGCAGGACAGCGTCCCTCATTCCTGTCTCAAACAGATGCTGCAGGACAGCGTCCCTCATTCCTGTCTCAAACAGATGCTGCAGGACAGCGTCCCTCGTTTCTGTCTCTAACAGATGCTGCAGGACAGCGTCCCTCATTCCTGTCTCAAACTGATGCTGCAGGACAGCGTCCCTCATTTATGTCTCAAACAGATGTTGCAGGACAGCGTCCCTCATTTCTGTCTCAAACAGATGCTGCAGGACAGCGTCCCTCATTTCTGTCTCAAACAGATGCTTCAGGACAGCGTCCCTCGTTTCTGTCTCAAACAGATGCTGCAGGACAGCGTCCCTCGTTTCTGTCTCAAACTGATGCTGCAGGACAGCGTCCCTTGTTTCTGTCTCAAACAGATGCTGCAGGACAGCGTCCCTCATTTCTGTCTCAAACAGATGCTGCAGGACAGCGTCCCTCATTTCTGTCTCAAACAGATGCTGCAGGACAGCGTCCCTCATTCCTGTCTCAAACAGATGCTGCAGGACAGCGTCCCTCTTGTCTGTCTCAAACAGATGCTGCCGGACAGCGTCCCTCATTTCTGTCTCAAACAGATGCTGCAGGACAGCGTCCCTCATTTCTGTCTCTAACAGATGCTGCAGGACAGCGTCCCTCATTCCTGTCTCAAACAGATGCTGCAGGACAGCGTTCCTCGTTTCTGTCTCAAACAGATGCTGCAGGACAGCGTCCCTCATTCCTTTCTCAAACAGATGCTGCAGGACAGCGTCCCTCATTCCTGTCTCAAACAGATGCTGCAGGACAGCGTCCCTCATTCCTGTCTCAAACAGATGCTGCAGGACAGCGTCCCTCATTTCTGTCTCAAACCGATGCTGCAGGACAGCGTCCCTCGTTTCTGTCTCTAACAGATGCTGCAGGACAGCGTCCCTCATTCCTGTCTCAAACTGATGCTGCAGGACAGCGTCCCTCATTTCTGTCTTAAACAGAGGTTGCAGGACAGCGTCCCTCATTTCTGTCTCAAACAGATGCTGCAGGACAGCGTCCCTCATTTCTGTCTCAAACAGATGCTGCAGGACAGCGTCCCTCTTGTCTGTCTCAAACAGATGCTGCCGGACAGCGTCCCTCATTTCTGTCTCTAACAGATGCTGCAGGACAGCGTCCCTCATTCCTGTCTCAAACTGATGCTGCAGGACAGCGTCCCTCATTTATGTCTCAAACAGATGTTGCAGGACAGCGTCCCTCATTTCTGTCTCAAACAGATGCTGCAGGACAGCGTCCCTCATTTCTGTCTCAAACAGATGCTTCAGGACAGCGTCCCTCATTTCTGTCTCAAACAGATGCTTCAGGACAGCGTCCCTCGTTTCTGTCTCAAACAGATGCTGCAGGACAGCGTCCCTCATTTCTGTCTCAAACAGATGCTGCAGGACAGCGTCCCTCATTTCTGTCTCAAACAGATGCTGCCGGACAGCGTCCCTCATTTCTGTCTCAAACAGATGCTGCAGGACAGCGTTCCTCGTTTCTGTCTCAAACAGATGCTGCAGGACAGCGTCCCTCGTTTCTGTCTCAAACAGATGCTGCAGGACAGCGTCCCTCATTCCTGTCTCAAACAGATGCTGCAGGACAGCGTCCCTCATTCCTGTCTCAAACAGATGCTGCAGGACAGCGTCCCTCGTTTCTGTCTCTAACAGATGCTGCAGGACAGCGTCCCTCATTCCTGTCTCAAACTGATGCTGCAGGACAGCGTCCCTCATTTATGTCTCAAACAGATGTTGCAGGACAGCGTCCCTCATTTCTGTCTCAAACAGATGCTGCAGGACAGCGTCCCTCGTTTCTGTCTCAAACAGATGCTGCAGGACAGCGTCCCTCATTCCTGTCTCAAACAGATGCTGCAGGACAGCGTCCCTCATTCCTGTCTCAAACAGATGCTGCAGGACAGCGTCCCTCGTTTCTGTCTCTAACAGATGCTGCAGGACAGCGTCCCTCATTCCTGTCTCAAACTGATGCTGCAGGACAGCGTCCCTCATTTATGTCTCAAACAGATGTTGCAGGACAGCGTCCCTCATTTCTGTCTCAAACAGATGCTGCAGGACAGCGTCCCTCATTTCTGTCTCAAACAGATGCTTCAGGACAGCGTCCCTCGTTTCTGTCTCAAACAGATGCTGCAGGACAGCGTCCCTCGTTTCTGTCTCAAACTGATGCTGCAGGACAGCGTCCCTTGTTTCTGTCTCAAACAGATGCTGCAGGACAGCGTCCCTCATTTCTGTCTCAAACAGATGCTGCAGGACAGCGTCCCTCATTTCTGTCTCAAACAGATGCTGCAGGACAGGGTCCCTCATTCTGTCTCAGACAGATGCTGCAGGACAGCGTCCATCATTTCTGTCTCAAACAGATGCTGCAGGACAGTGTCCCTCATTTCTGTCTCAAACAGATGCTGCAGGACAGGGTCCCTCATTCTGTCTCAGACAGATGCTGCAGGACAGCGTCCCTCATTTCTGTCTCAAACAGATGCTGCAGGACAGGGTCCCTCATTTCTGTCTCAAACAGATGCTGCAGGACAGCGTCCCTCATTTCTGTCTCAAACAGATGCTGCAGGACAGCGTCCCTCATTTCTGTCTCAAACAGATGCTGCAGGACAGCGTCCCTCATTCCTGTCTCAAACAGATGCTGCAGGACAGCGTCCCTCTTGTCTGTCTCAAACAGATGCTGCCGGACAGCGTCCCTCATTTCTGTCTCAAACAGATGCTGCAGGACAGCGTCCATCATTTCTGTCTCAAACAGATGCTGCAGGACAGCGTCCCTCATTTCTGTCTCAAACAGATGCTGCAGGACAGCGTCCCTCATTTCTGTCTCAAACAGATGCTGCAGGACAGCGTCCCTCATTCCTGTCTCAAACAGATGCTGCAGGACAGCGTCCCTCATTTCTGTCTCAAACAGATGCTGCAAGACAGCGTCCCTCATTTCTGTCTCTAACAGATGCTGCAGGACAGCATCCCTCATTCCTGTCTCAAACAGATGCTGCAGGACAGCGTTCCTCGTTTCTGTCTCAAACAGATGCTGCAGGACAGCGTCCCTTATTTCTGTCTCAAACAGATGCTGCAGGACAGCGTCCCTCAATTCTGTCTCAAACAGATGCTGCAGGACAGCGTCCCTCATTTCTGTCTCAAACAGATGCTGCAGGACAGCGTCCCTCATTTCTGTCTCAAACAGATGCTGCAGGACAGGGTCCCTCATTCTGTCTCAGACAGATGCTGCAGGACAGCGTCCATCATTTCTGTCTCAAACAGATGCTGCAGGACAGTGTCCCTCATTTCTGTCTCAAACAGATGCTGCAGGACAGGGTCCCTCATTCTGTCTCAGACAGATGCTGCAGGACAGCGTCCCTCATTTCTGTCTCAAACAGATGCTGCAGGACAGGGTCCCTCATTTCTGTCTCAAACAGATGCTGCAGGACAGCGTCCCTCATTTCTGTCTCAAACAGATGCTGCAGGACAGCGTCCCTCATTTCTGTCTCAAACAGATGCTGCAGGACAGCGTCCCTCATTCCTGTCTCAAACAGATGCTGCAGGACAGCGTCCCTCTTGTCTGTCTCAAACAGATGCTGCCGGACAGCGTCCCTCATTTCTGTCTCAAACAGATGCTGCAGGACAGCGTCCATCATTTCTTTCTCAAACAGATGCTGCAGGACAGCGTCCCTCATTTCTGTCTCAAACAGATGCTGCAGGACAGCGTCCCTCATTTCTGTCTCAAACAGATGCTGCAGGACAGCGTCCCTCATTCCTGTCTCAAACAGATGCTGCAGGACAGCGTTCCTCGTTTCTGTCTCAAACAGATGCTGCAGGACAGCGTCCCTCATTCCTTTCTCAAACAGATGCTGCAGGACAGCGTCCCTCATTCCTGTCTCAAACAGATGCTGCAGGACAGCGTCCCTCATTCCTGTCTCAAACAGATGCTGCAGGACAGCGTCCCTCATTTCTGTCTCAAACCGATGCTGCAGGACAGCGTCCCTCGTTTCTGTCTCTAACAGATGCTGCAGGACAGCGTCCCTCATTCCTGTCTCAAACTGATGCTGCAGGACAGCGTCCCTCATTTCTGTCTCAAACAGAGGTTGCAGGACAGCGTCCCTCATTTCTGTCTCAAACAGATGCTGCAGGACAGCGTCCCTCATTTCTGTCTCAAACAGATGCTGCAGGACAGCGTCCCTCTTGTCTGTCTCAAACAGATGCTGCCGGACAGCGTCCCTCATTTCTGTCTCTAACAGATGCTGCAGGACAGCGTCCCTCATTCCTGTCTCAAACTGATGCTGCAGGACAGCGTCCCTCATTTATGTCTCAAACAGATGTTGCAGGACAGCGTCCCTCATTTCTGTCTCAAACAGATGCTGCAGGACAGCGTCCCTCATTTCTGTCTCAAACAGATGCTTCAGGACAGCGTCCCTCATTTCTGTCTCAAACAGATGCTTCAGGACAGCGTCCCTCGTTTCTGTCTCAAACAGATGCTGCAGGACAGCGTCCCTCGTTTCTGTCTCAAACAGATGCTGCAGGACAGCGTCCCTCATTCCTGTCTCAAACAGATGCTGCAGGACAGCGTCCCTCTTGTCTGTCTCAAACAGATGCTGCCGGACAGCGTCCCTCATTTCTGTCTCAAACAGATGCTGCAGGACAGCGTTCCTCGTTTCTGTCTCAAACAGATGCTGCAGGACAGCGTCCCTCGTTTCTGTCTCAAACAGATGCTGCAGGACAGCGTCCCTCATTCCTGTCTCAAACAGATGCTGCAGGACAGCGTCCCTCATTTCTGTCTCAAACAGATGCTGCAGGACAGCGTCCCTCATTTCTGTCTCAAACAGATGCTGCAGGACAGCGTCCCTCATTCCTGTCTCAAACAGATGCTGCAGGACAGCGTCCCTCTTGTCTGTCTCAAACAGATGCTGCCGGACAGCGTCCCTCATTTCTGTCTCAAACAGATGCTGCAGGACAGCGTCCATCATTTCTGTCTCAAACAGATGCTGCAGGACAGCGTCCCTCATTTCTGTCTCAAACAGATGCTGCAGGACAGCGTCCCTCATTTCTGTCTCAAACAGATGCTGCAGGACAGCGTCCCTCATTCCTGTCTCAAACAGATGCTGCAGGACAGCGTCCCTCTTGTCTGTCTCAAACAGATGCTGCCGGACAGCGTCCCTCATTTCTGTCTCAAACAGATGCTGCAGGACAGCGTCCCTCATTTCTGTCTCTAACAGATGCTGCAGGACAGCGTTCCTCGTTTCTGTCTCAAACAGATGCTGCAGG